>NW_015389708.1:5814-7825 GCF_001527695.2 Protobothrops mucrosquamatus
GCCTAAACGCCAAGGCCGCCAAGGCCGCTGAAAAGGCCCACCAGGCCGCCAGAAAGGGCCGCTGGAAAGGGCCACCAAGATCGCCGGAGAAGGCCATCGAGGCCAGGCGGGCCGCCGAGAGGGCCGCCGAGGCCGCCGGGGTAACCCACGAAGAGGCCGCCGAAGCCACCGGAAAGGGCCACCGGAAAAAGGCGTCGCGGCCGCCGGCGGAGGCCACTGGAGAGGGCCATCGAGGCCGCCGGAAAGGGCCGCTGAAGAGGGCCGCCGAGGCCACCGGAAGGCTGCCGAGGCCGAAAAGGCCGTCCAGACCGCTGAAAAGGGCCGCCGAGACCACCGGAGGGGGCCGCCTAAAAGGGTCGCCAAGGCCGCTGGAAAAGGCCGCCGAAGGCCACCGGAGGGGGCCACCCAAGAGGGTCGCCAGGGCCGCTGGAAAGGGCCGCCGGGCCATCGGAGAGAATCGCCGAGGCCACCGGAGAGGGCCGCCAAGGCCGCCAGGCCGCTGGAAAGGGCCGCCGAGGAGAACCACTGAGGCCGCCAGAGAGGGCCGCTGGAGGGGGCCGCTGAAGCCACCGGGAAGGCCGCTGGAACGGGCCGCTAAAAGGCCGTTGGGGAGGGCCACCGGAGCCACCGGAGAGGGTCGCTGGAGAGGGCCACCGAGGCCTCCTAAGAGAGCCGCCGGGGCCGAGTGGGTCGCCGAAGAGGCCGAGGAGGCCGCCGAGGGGCCGCCGCGGCCGGAAAAGACCGGGAAGGCCAGCCGGACACATACCCGGTCAGTGTGGTGTCCCCGCGTCCCCACGTCTCCTCGCGTCCCGAATTCCAATCCCGGGAGGAAGGGTCACCCAGGGAAGGGTCTCCGGACCTCCGAAACTCCCATCTGCTGTTCTTTCAAGCTCCGCTGCTACGGAGCTACCCGGAGCCACCCGCCATCTTCAGGCGACGTTCGGGGGGGTTGTGTTTTTACTGTGGGGACCCTGGGCATTTGGCCGCTTTCTGCCCCAAGAAGCAACGAGGGGCGTCTGTGACGGAGCTTGTCCCGAGACTGCCATCGGCTCCCCTATCGGGAAACAGCCCACGCCCGACCTGAAAGGCCTTTTGTGTTGGGCGTCCCGCACCTCTGAGCCACACCCTTCTGATGCTGCCCATGGACCCCCAAAACATTTGATCTTGGAGGCGCGCCTGATTCTTCCTAAGTTGCCCAAGGGGATTCCTGTCCATACGTTGATTGACTCTGGGGCCACTACGAACTTTATAGACGCAGCATTCGTGGCTCAATGGGCGATTCCCCAATGCCCCGTGGATCCACCGATGTTAGTGGAGACCATTGATGGTCGAGTGCTTCGGTCTGGGCCAATTAAGGCTGCCACACAACCATTATGTATGGCCATCAGTACACATGAGGAGGACATCCAGTTTTATATCACCTCAGACCTGCATTTCCCTGTGGTCTTGGGAATGGCGTGGCTTCGAGTGCGTACTATTCACGGAAATTGAATCCGGCGGAGCGCAACTATACCATCTGGGAGAAGGAGCTATTGGCCATTAAAGTGGCATTCGAGGCCTGGAGGCATCATCTAGAAGAGGCGCGTCATCAAATTGAGGTCCGGACGGACCATAAGAATTTGGAGAGCCTGCAGACCGCTCGGAAATTGAACCAACGCCAGATCCGGTGGTCTCTCTTCTTTGCGAGGTTCAATTTCCGGGTGATGTACGTACCCAGCGGTCACAATCAAAGAGCAGATGCTCTGTCCAGGAAGCCCGAATATTCCCGAGCAGAAGACAAGCTTCTGCCCAGGACAGTGCTCCCTATCGAGTCTTTTGCTGCGGTGCGGGAGCCGATAGATGTACGGGCTCGGATTCGGGAGGCCCAGCAGCAGGATGGTTGGGTGGCTCAGCGAAAGGAGGAGGTGGGGCCCAATTCCCCATGGACAGTCACGGATGGACTCCTCCACTATCGTGATCGGCTCTATGTTCCTGGGGGCCCGCTCAGGGGACTCATCCTCAGCCAGTGTCA
>NW_015389708.1:9117-12879 GCF_001527695.2 Protobothrops mucrosquamatus
CCTCCCCCACCAGAACAACGTGATGGAGACAGTGCTCCCGAGTACGAGGTTGCCAGCATTCGGGACTCCCGTTGGGTGAAAGGTCACGTCCAGTATCTGATTGAATGGAAAGGTTACGGACCGGAGGAGTTCACCTGGGAGGATGCGACCACCGTTCATGCTCCTGCTTTGGTGACCGCCTTTCATGACCAATTCCCATCCCGACCGCATCCGGATCAGCAGACCCGGGGGAAGGGCCCTGCTGTGCGGGATAGTGTTGTAATTCCGTGCCAGCCTGTGTTCCCAACAGCTGAGTCTGAGGAATCTGAGGAGGAGGTGGAGGAGGCCTTTGAGGGGCCGTCAGGGTCAGAGGGAGGCTCTGATGAATTACAGGACTCACGGCTTGATGAAGAGCCTGGACCCTCCAGTCGTGTTTCTGATGAAGCTCAGCTGTTTGAGGAGCATGAGTCAGATTCGGAAGGCTCACACCTGGATGTGCTAATTGATGCTCGCAGGCGTCGTCAATTAGCAAGAGAAAAACAACAGCAGTCTATGCGACAACTCCAAAGTAAACGGAGAAGGCAATGAGAGGCAACGCCCTGGGATTGCTGTATAAAAAGGGGAGGTGTGGGCGTTGCTGGTTGCTGAAGGCAACCGTTTGCAAAGTGCTTCTTGGAATCCTGGTCTGTTCGTCTTGTTTGCAACGTGTTCCTGTGGACTATTTCCTTCCTTTGGACTTGAGTTTTGCTGTTTGTGTTTCGGACTTATTGACAGGTTTGTCACCCAAATAAAAGGGATTTTGTTTTGTTTTAAAGTCTCCAGCCTATTGTATCAGCAGGGGTTGGGTCCTCGTGCCTCTAACAAAGACGGCAATAGGCTGGGATAGAACACTTCACCTGACCCTGGGACACTGTGACCGTCATAAATATGAATCAGTTGCCAAGCATTTGAATGTAAATCACAAGACCCTGGAGATGCTGCAACATTCTAGCTGATTGGCGCCTCTTCTGGGCTCAGCAGAAGCATCAGGATCAGCGCAGAGCTCCAGCTGGAGCCTGGCGCTGATTCTGGCGCTTCCACTGAGCCCTGACAGCCCCGAAGAAGCGCCGATCAGCTGGAAAGCAGCACTGATCCTGGCGCTTCCGCTGAGCCCTGACAGCCCTGCAGCTCCAGCCATCTCTCGCTCAGGCTTGTGCGGTGCTACCACCGGTTCAGCTCATTCCCCTCCCCCGCTACCACTTTTCTAGGATGGTCGCGTACCACCTGCCAGGTGCCAATGTACCACAGATGGTATCCGTACCACTGGTTGAAAAGCCCTGAACTAGGGGATTAGCCATTTTGGATCTAATTCTCACTAACATAGATGAAATGATAGAAAGTGTTGAAGCCACAGGAACCTTGGGAGGTAGTGATCATGCAATATTGGAATTCAACATTATGGAAGCACAAGCAATAGAACACAGTCAAACTAGAGTCTTGGACTTCAAGACAGCTAATTTCAATAAACTTAGAGAGGGCTTGGGAAGGACTCCATGGATGAGAATCCTCCAGGGGAAAACAACTCAAGAGGCTTGGGAAATTTTGAAAAGTGAGATAATAAAGGCCCAGTCTAACACAATACCAACAAAGAGGAAAAATAACAGCTCTCAAAAGAAACCAGCATAGCTGCATAAAGAACTCTCTGATCAATTGAAAGATAAAAAGGACAAATATAGAAAGTGGAAAGAGGGACACTAAGTCAGAATATCAGCAAATAGCCCGAGCCTGCAAAGACGAAGTGATGAAAGCTAAGGCTCATAATGAGCTAAGGCTTGCGACCAAAGAAAAAAATAACAAAAAAAGCTTCTTTCAACATGTAAAAAACAAGAAAAAAGTGAAGGAAACGATTGGTCCATTAGTGGGTGAAAGTGGCAAGAAGATGACAAGCAACAGGGAGAAAGCAGAACTATTTAACTCGTTTTTCGCATCTGTCTTTACACAAAGGGAAAAAACAGACCAACCTATCAAAAATAGTGCCATAAAAAAAATAGAAATGCAAGTTAAGATAGGCAAGAAAATGGTAAGTGAACACCTGTCCAGCTTAGACAAGTTCAAATCACCAGGACCAGATGGATTACACCCCAAGGTTCTCAAGGAACTGGCAGATGTGATCTCAGAACCACTGAACTATATTTTTCAAAGATCCTGGAGCGCTGGGGAACTACCAGAGGACTGGAAAAGAGCTGATGTAGTTCCCATCTTCAAAAAAGGAAAAAAAAGGACCCAGGAAATTACAGACCTATCAGCCTGACCTCAATACCTGGGAAGATTCTGGAAAAGATAATCAAACAACGAATCAGCGAACACCTACAGGCAATTCAAAGGGTCTGTTATAAAGAATGGTTAACTGATTGCTTTATTTGAATCATAGACTGTCTGTCTGTATAACTTTAAGCCTTGTGTTTTAGGCGGGAATGAATACTTTATTCTTCCAATGGTGTTCTCATTTTCCCAAAACTGAGCAAACACAAATCTTACTATTAATACATGCAAAGTATACACATCCTCGTCATAATTTTCTAGCATTATACATAATAAAAATAGTATCAGTTTGTAACATCTCTTCTAACCCACTCATGTCTTAGTTGTATTTGCAATTAAAGTCCCCTTGTTAAGTCAATATCCTGTTTTTCCAGCTCTTATTTAGCTTTAATTTCACCTCAGTATTCAAAGTATCTTTATCAGTTATACTTTTCTCAATGTTAGTTACATTTGGGTGACCAAAAGCTCTGCTTATACAAACCATCGTAGTAGGACGATGGTTTGTATAAGGACCCAGGAAATTACTGACCTATCAGCCTGACCTCAATACCTGGGAAGATTCTGGAAAAGATAATCAAACAACGAATCAGCAAACACCTACAGGCAAACAAAGTCATTACTAAAAGCCAACACGGGTTTGTCAAAAACAGATCATGCCAGACAAATCTTATTGCATTCTTTGACCAAGTGACAAATTAGTGGACCAGAGGAATGCTGTGGATATAATTTACTTGGACTTCAGTAAGGCATTTGACAAAGTAGATCACAACCTACTACTTGATAAGATAGAAAAATGTGGGTTAGACAGCATCACCACCAGATGGATCCGTAGCTGGCTGACCGGCCGTACTCAGCGTGTGGTCCTCAATGGAACCGCATCTACATGGAGGGAAGTGTGTAGTGAGGTGCCCCAGGGCTCTATTCTAGGCCCAGTGTTCTTCAACATCTTCATCAACGATCTGCACAAGGGGATAGATGGGGAACTCATCAAATTTGCAGACAACATCAAGCTGGCAGAAATAGCCAACACTCCAGAAGACAGGCTTAGGATACAGGAGGATCTGGACAGACTTGAATACTGGGCGCTATCTAACAAAATGAAATTCAATGGTGAAAAAAGTAAGGTTCTACACTTAGGCAAGAAAAACCAAATGTACAGGTATAGTATAGGGGGTACCTTGCTCAATAGTAGTAACTGTGAGAGGGATCTCGGAGTCCTAGTGGACAATCACCTAAATATGAGCCAGCAGTTTGCTGCAGCTGCCAAAAAAGCCAACACAGTACTAGGCTGCATTAACAGAGGGATAGAATCAAGATCACGCGAAGTATTAATACCACTTTACAATGCCTTGGTAAGGCCACACTTGGAATACTGCATCCAGTTTTGGTCACCACGATGTAAAAAAGATGTTGAGACTCTAGAAAGAGTACAGAGAAGAGCAACAAAGATGATTAGGGGACTGGAGGCTAAAACATATAAGG
>NW_015389708.1:15227-16436 GCF_001527695.2 Protobothrops mucrosquamatus
GCCACCGACACGCCCTTCCTTCAAGTGTTTCCGGTGTGGACAAGAAGGACATCGAGCGGCCACCTGTCCAATCCCCTACCCCCGACGGCAGAGCAGACCAGAACCAGCAATGCGAAAGAAGCCTGCTCAGCGGCTAACGAGAGAAAAATCCAACCGGCTCACACAGGAGGACACTGGGACTCCGGTTGGACCTGCCCCTGATCTACCCTCCTTTGACAGCGACGATGAAGGAGAGAACGATCCGATGGTGAGTCAACAAATCCCGTCTTTTTCACTGGCTGCCAAGCTTATAATCCCTAAGTCTGGGGCACAAATGGACTTAAATGTGCTAATTGACACTGGATGCACCTGCTGCATCATTAGTCGGCAGTTTGCAATGAAAATGGGCATACGGGCAAAACAGCTTTCCGAACCGGTGAGGTTTGAGCAAGCCGATGGCTCCCTGATGGGAGGGAATCTTGTCACACAATTAACTGAGCCCTTACGCCTAGAAATAGGTGCACATTGGGAGTTTATTCGCTTCCTGGTGGCTCCAAAAATGACTGAGGCGGTGGTCCTAGGGTTAGCTTGGTTAGACAAATGGAAACCATTCATCTGGTGGGAGAAAGTAATGAGAACCGTGAGACTGCCTATAGGGCCTAACCCCCCTCTTGAGTCAACGGACGTTGCAGGGCACTTTAGGCCACCCAATGAGCGAGCGCACATGTCCACCTCACCGCCTCCGCGCGAACCAGTCATCCCCAATGAATACCGGGACCTGGCGGAGGTTTTCAGGGAAAAAGAATGTGATGCCCTACCCCCTCACAGACCCAATGACTGCTCCATCGAACTGGTGCCAGGAGCCAAACTCCCATGACCGAGAATGTATGCTATGTCCCCCCTCGAAATGGAGGAGATGCAGCGATACGTGAACAAAAACCTAACAAGGGGGTTCATTGAACGGGCCAAATCTACCGTGGGAGCCCCTGTGTTGTTCAAAGAAAAAAAAGATGGATCTCTTCGTCTCTGCATGGACTATAAGGGTCTCAATGCTGTAAGTGTGGAGAACAAATACCCACTCCCCCTCCTTAAGGACTTATTAACCCATCTGGCTAAGGGGAGTGTCTTCACTAAATTAGACCTGAGAGAGGCATATTACCGGGTGAGGATAAAAGAGGGAGACGAGTGGAAAACTGCCTTCAACTGTCCTATGGGGAGCTATCAGTTCAA
>NW_015389708.1:19161-28642 GCF_001527695.2 Protobothrops mucrosquamatus
ACCAAAGAGAGAAGCAACCTAGAACTAAGGAGAAACTTCCTGACAGTTAGAACAATTAACCAGTGGAACAACCTGCCTTCAGAAGCGGTGAATGCTCCAACACTGGAAGTTTTTAAGAAGAAACTGGACAGCCATTTGTCCGAAATGGTATAGGGTTTCCTGCCTGAGCAGGGGGTTGGACTAGATGACCTCCAAGGTCACCTCCAACTTTATCATTATTATTATTATTATTAAATATGAGCCAGCAGTGTGCTGCAGCTGCCAAAAAAGCCAACACAGTGCTGGGCTGCATTAACAGAGGGATAGAATCAAGATCACATGAAGTATTAATACCACTTTACAATGCCTTGGTAAGGCCACACTTGGAATACTGCATCCAGTTTTGGTCACCATGATGTGAAAATGATATTGAGACTCTAGAAAGAGTACAGAGAAGAGCAACAAAGATGATTATGGGACTGGAGGCTAAAATATATAAGGAACGGTTGCTGGAATTGGGTATGTCTAGTTTAATGAAGAGAAGGATGAGTGGGGGACATGATAGCAGTGTTCCAATATCTCAGGGGCTACCACAAAGAAGAGGGAGTCAAGCTATTTTCCAAAGTGCCTGAAGGCAGGACAAGAAGCAACGGATGGAAACTAATCAAGGAGAGAAGCAACCTAGAACTAAGGAGAAACTTCCTGACAGTTAGAACAATTAACCAGTGGAACAACCTGCCTTCAGAAGCGGTGAATGCTCCAACACTGGAAGTTTTTAAGAAGAGACTGGACAGCCATTTGTCCGAAATGGTGTAGGACTTCCTGCCTGAGCAGGGGGTTGGACTCGATGACCTCCAAGGTCCCTTCCAACTTTATTACTATTACTATTAGTGATCTTGAGCCCTACATCACTGTTCCCCAATCCTTCCAGCTTAGCAGCCCGGTGGGGAGCAGAGGGGATTGTTCCGTGGAAGTGGTAGGTGTGTGCGCAAGCTTGTGCAGTTCCATTTGCAAAAGCGGCGGGCACATGTGACCACCGCATGTGCAAATGAAGCTGCATATGAGCGTGCACGCCCTGCTGCTCACACAAGTGGAGCTGCACATGTGCATGTGTGCCTGCTGCTTGCATGGCCTGATTCCGAA
Source organism: Protobothrops mucrosquamatus (assembly GCF_001527695.2). Taxonomy (NCBI): domain Eukaryota; kingdom Metazoa; phylum Chordata; class Lepidosauria; order Squamata; family Viperidae; genus Protobothrops; species Protobothrops mucrosquamatus. The sequence goes on from NW_015389708.1 coordinate 20,284, forward strand.
CAGACTGCGGCCCACGGCCCAGGGTTTGGGGACCCCTGCCCTATATGGTTCTACATTGATTTGCCAGTTTCTTTGCTTATAATTTAATGAAGCTTTAATTGTTTGAATACTAAAAATATACTAAAAAGTCATCATATGTACTTGATTCAAACATAAGAAGTGCCACTGGTGAATAAGAACACTTTTCCTAGTTGCATCCTGTCAAATAATTGCTAACTTGCATTGTTGAAATCTTCAAAAGAGGTCATAAGACAGGGAGTATTCTGTCACACATAGACCTAGGCCTGCTATGAACTTCCAAATAAGCAGTCTTTGTTTTTCACTTTAATTTCAGGGGTTTTATTTGGTTTTTAAATATTCCTAGTTACTTTGGTATAGTTGAGAAGCAGAGAGAAAAATATAAACTTTAAGTTCAAAAACAACACTTGTGTTTTACAATCAAGCAAATTATATTGTATAATTAATGGAAGCCAGTGGTAGGGGGTTTCAGCATTCTGAAGTTTGGGTATCATAAGTGTTCAAAAATGTAATGAAAATGTAAACATAATATGATCAGCATTAGATAATGCAATAATAATATAAAATGCAATTTTCTTTTTTAAAAAAGTCAAGCCTCTTTCCTCATGTCAGATTATTTTCTGGGGGATGGGGTGGAAGGAGAGGTGATAATTGATGATTCCGAATAGCACTTAGCACTTAGACTTATATACTGCTTCATAGTGCTTTGCAGCACTCTCTAAGAGGTTTAGAGTCAGCATATTACCCCCAACAATCTGGGTCCTCATTTACTGATCTCGGAAGGATGGAAAGCTAAGTCTACCTTGAGCTGGTCAGGAATGAACTCCTGGCAGTGGGCAGAGTCAGCCTGCAATACTGCATTCTAACCACTGCACCACCACGGCTCCTTCAGGATAGGGTTGTATATATTAATGTAATTTTAACATTAATTATGTTCTGATAATATGAGACTTTGCATGGTTCCTGCATGTCATATGTAATAGAGAACTTGGGACATACATGCTAAAATAAATCAGAAAATCTCCCTAAAAGTCACAAGCTCTAGAGACAACATTTGACAGCTCTCAAGAAGTATAAGCTATTTAACTCAATATACAGTCATGTGAAAAAGAAAGTACACCCACTTTGAGTTCTGTGGTTTTACGTATTAGGACATAGTAAAGATCATCTGGTCCCTAGCAGTTCTTAAAAGTAGGTAAATGCAACCTCAGATGAACAACACATGGCATATTACACCTGTCATGGTTCCAAAAGAAGAAGCTCTTCAAAGAACTTTGAGGCATTTTAAAGAATCTTTAATTTGCAACATAGCTTCGGCACGTACATAGAGAAGCCAAAATCTGAATTCTCCTCCCCCAGACTCACAGTAACAAAGCATAACTCACTCCTTCATTTAACAGTCATTAATCACATTCTCCAATTAGTTTGAAGTGTGAACTTTCCCTCCCGTTATCTCCTCTTATTGCAACTAACCTTGAAGAATACTCTACTGAGATATTGTTATGGCTAACTAGTCCCCAAGCACATTCTTCCCCCCTCCCTTCCAGCACCATCTAATTTTAACTCTAAAAGTAATACACAGGTTAAATAGAAAATGTCTGCATCTTCATATATTGTCAAGCAAGAACATCCAATGTTAGCAGCATTGACATCCGCCCCCCCTTACAAAAAGGACAGATCCTGTAATGTAAACAAAAGCATATGTTAAGGATTATTTTTCGGTTTGTTGGGGTGTTTCGCATGAAACCTTTTGATGAGTCTGTCAGCTTTCACCTCACTGGATTTCACCCAGGTGGCTTCAGACAATGGGTATCCCTTCCATTGTACTAGGTATTGCAATTTCCCTTTAAAAATTCTAGAGTCAAGAATACGTTTCACTTCATAGTGGGTCTGTCCCGCAACTACAAGGGGCCCGGGTGCCTTCTTAGGGGGAGGTCTTAAAGTGGAGCCCCGATAAGGTTTCAACAAGCTGCAATGGAAGACAGGGTGAATCCTCCCTAAAAGCCTAGGGAGTTTCAATTCTACTGTGACGGGGTTGATGATCCTTACGATGGGGAAAGGCCCCAAGAATTTTGGTCCCAATTTCTTGCTGGGCAATTTGAGGCGTAAATATTTAGTTGACAGATAAACCTTTTCCACAACTTGGAATGTTCTTTGGGGAGCTCTCTTTTTATCTGCCTGCTTTTTATAGGTCTCGGAAGTCTTTTTTAAAGCAGTTTTTGTGTTTCTCCAAACTTCTTCCCACCCCCTCACCCATTGGTCAAGTGTCTGGGAAGCGGAGGGCACCTGAGGGCATTCAGGTATTGGGCTGAACTCTTTTCCTGTGGCTACTCTGAAAGGCATGAAGCTGGTGCTGCTGTGAACAGAGTTATTGTAAGCCACCTCCGCAAAAGGGAGGAGGTCGGTCCAGTTTGTTTGTTGGTAGGAAATGTAGTGTCATGGTTCCGACTAATTAAACACTTCAAAGAACTTTCAGGCATGTTTATCCTAAAGCCTTTATTAACAGTGTTATAAATTGACGGCAGTCATGGAGGTTTGTGCCAGAATCTGAATTCCTCTTGCTGGCATCTAACTTTTCTTGCTAAACCCCTCCCTTATCTTGCAGTCACAGGTCACATCTTCCAATTAGCCCAGAGGGCAGAGATTCACTTCTGTTCCTTTTCCCGGCTTTTGTTGTTATTCCCCTCCCTTTTCTCTGTCATCTGAATTAACCCTAAAAATACCAGACAGTTCTGCATATTTTGTCAAAGCAAGAATATTCAATATTAGCAGCATTGACACGTAGCATCTCAGATATTGCTCCACCATTTTGTTAGCGGATTCTGCAGCCCCATTGGTAGCTGGATGAAAAGCAGATGATAAGCCTTGGGATGATCCAATTAATTTAAGAAAACTCCTCCAAAATTTCGCTGTGAACTGCACCCCCCTGTCCGAAATTATTCGCTTAGGGGCGCCATGCAGCTGGTAGATATGTTTCAGGAACAATTTGGTCAGTCGTTGGGCAGATGGGAGTCCTTTGCAGGCAATGAAATGAGCCTGCTTCGAGAACAGGTCTATCACAGTCCAGATGACAGTATTTCCTCTACTTTCAGGTAGGTCTACTATAAAGTCCATAGCTATTTCTTCCCATGGTTGAGAAGGGTCTGCCACTGGCTGCAGTAACCCAGGGGTTTTCCCTGGGATTCTTTTCATTGTGGCACATACAGCACAACTTTTTACATAGTTTTCCACATCCCGTTTCAGCCCCGGCCACCAAAATTGCCAGCGGATGAGATGTAGAGTTTTTAGATATCCAAAGTGTCCAGCATGTTTAACATCATGGCTGTGTTTGAGAGCATTGAGACGGAGGGCTTCAGGCAAATATAGTTTCCCCCCTTTGTAAGCCAAGCCATCCGTGCACGTTAGGGATGTTTGATTATCTTTGAACCATTGATCAGTGAGGAGCTCTTGTTTTATTTTCTTTACCCCAGGGTCATCAGAATTAGGGACTCTGTGAGGCGTGAGTTGAGCGGCAGTCTGTGGACTGGAGATAATTGCCTCATTAACCTCTTCGCGTTCGCTTTTGTACTGGGGCAATCTCGGTAGCGCATCAGCTAGGAAGTTTTTTCCTCCCGGTATGTACTTTAGAGTGAAGTGGAAACGGTTAAAGTACTGTGCCCACCGTATTTGCTTTGGGGACAATTTGCGGGGATTTTTCAGTGCCTCTAGGTTTTTGTGATCTGTCCATACTTCAAAAGGCACCTTGCTCCCTTCTAGATAGTGTCGCCAGTTTAACAGCCCCCACCTAATTACGAAGGCCGCCTTCTCCCAGACTGCCCATCTCCTCTCGCTTTCAGTAAATTTTTTAGAGGTGTAGGCGCAGGGTTGTAGAACTCCACTTTTGTTCTTTTGAAGTAATACAGCTCCGACTGCCACGTCGCTGGCATCAGCTTGAATTACAAAGGGCTCCCCTGGGCATGGGTGCTTTAGGACCGGTTCAGCAGCAAATAGTCTCTTTAAATTCTCAAAAGCTGTTTGACAGCCCATCGTCCATGCTAGTGGTTGGCCCGGTCGCAGCTTCCCTCCTCTTTTGCCAGTTTTGAGTAGTTCTGTAAGGGGTAGGGCAATCTCGGCAAAAGAGGGGATGAACTGATGATAGAAGTTGGCAAAATCTAGAAAGCTCTGGAGCTGTTTGCGGGTCTTTGGGGGCTGCCATTCGATTATAGCTTTCACCTTGGCTGGATCCATTTCAATGCCCTCGTTGGAAATTCTGTAGCCAAGATAATCTAATCGGGTCTGGTGAAATTCACATTTTGACAATTTGGCATAAAGCTTGGCATTCAATAGTTTCTTTAACACTTCTCTCACCAGCTTTATGTGATCAGTCATATTCGTGCTGTATATCAGGATATCATCAAGATACACCAGAACCCCTTTGTACAAGTGATCATGTAGGACAGTGGTGGCGAACCTATGGCACGGGTGCCAGAGGCGGCCCTCAGAGCCCTCTCTGTGGGCACGCATGCCGTCGTCCCAGTCCTAGGCATTCAGCTGGGTTTTATAAAACCTTTTCACTTTAGGCCTCCGCCGCCGTGTGCAAAAAAAAAAAGAGGTTCAATCAGTCAATTTCAACTTCTTGCGGGAAAAGAAAATCTTGCAAAGTAGAAATTGATTGAACTTTTTAGTCCCACCCAGTCTGCCGTTACCACCACAGCCACGCCCACCCAATTGGCCACGCCCACCCAATTGGCCACACCCAGCCAATGGGCAACACCCAGCCAATGGGCCACACCCACCCGGCACTCAACGATGCATAAGTGGGTTTTGGGTTGCAGTTTGGGCACTCAGTCTCTAAAAGGTTCGCCATCACTGATGTAGGACCTCATTAATGAACTGCATGAATACGGCTGGGGCACCCTGTAGTCCAAATGGCATGACTTTGAATTGATAGCTCCCCATGGGGCAGTTGAAGGCAGTTTTCCACTCGTCCCCCTCCTTTATTCTGACTCGGTAATATGCCTCTCTCAGGTCTAATTTAGTGAAGACACTCCCCTTAGCCAGATGGGTTAGTAAGTCCTTTAGGAGGGGGAGGGGGTATTTATTTTCCACACTCACAGCGTTGAGACCCTTATAGTCTATGCAGAGACCCATCTTTTTTCTCTTTGAACAACACAGGGGCTCCCATGGTAGATTTGGCCCGTTCAATGAACCCCCTCGCTAGGTTTTTGTTCACGTATCGCCGCATATCCTCCATTTCAAGGGGGGACATAGCGTACATTCTCGGTCGTGGGAGTTTGACTCCTGGCACCAGTTCGATAGAGCAGACATTGGGTCTGTGAGGGGGCAGGGCATCACATTCTTTTTCACTAAATGCCTCCGCTAGGTCCCAGTATTCGTTGGGGATGAGTGGTTCGCTTGGTGGCGGTGAGGCAGCCATGTGCGCTCACTCATTGGGTGGCCTAAAGTGTCCCGCAAAATCAGTTGAATCAATGGGAGGCTTAGGCCCTATAGGTAGTCTCACAGTTCTCATTCCTTTCTCCCACCAGATAAATGGCTTCCATTTGTCCAACCAGGCTAATCCTAGGATCACAGTCTCAGTCATTTTTGGGGCCACCAGGAAGCGAATAAACTCCCAGTGCTCACCTATTTCTAGGCGCAGGGGCTCAGTTAATTGCATGACTAGAGTCCCTCCCATCAGGGAGCCATCAGCTTTCTCAAACCTCACAGGTTTGGAGAGCTGTTTTGCCCGTATGCCCATTTTCATGGCAAATGGCAGGCTAATAATGCATCGGGTGCATCCAGAATCAATTACCACATTTAAGTCCATTTGTGCCCCCGACTTAGGGATTATAATTTTGGCGACCAGTGAAAAAGGCGGGACCTGACTCAACATTGGGTCATTCTCTCCGTCGTCGCTGTTAAAGGAGGATAGAGCAGGGGCGGGTCCACCCGGAGTCCCGGTGTCCTCCTGTGTGTGGGGTGTTATCTGGGCAACAGGTTCTTGTGTGACCCGGTTGGATTTTTCTCTCGTTAGCCGCTGGGCAGGTTTCCTTCCCGCCGCTGGTTCCAGTCTGCTCTGTAGTCGGGGGTAGGGGACTGGACAGGTTGTTGCTCGATGTCCCACCCATCCGCAGCGGAAACACTTAATTGACGGGCCTGCAGGTGGCCTGGGTCTTTCAGCCATCGCAGTAGTTGTAGGTTTTCGTGGGGGTGATTGTTCGGGTTGCTCTGGCTGCTGGTCGGATTCAGGTGGGGGAGGCTTCTTATAGCGGGTGAGCTGAACGTCTACCTTCACCGCTATCTGGTACCACTCTTGCAGCTGATCAGGTACTGCTCGATAGATGCAGGCCTGAGAGAGGTGATCGTCTAATCCCTCAATGAAGTGATGAATTAGGGATTGCTCAGGCCACCCCTCTATTCGACCTGCTATCTTGCAAAATTCTCGCATGTACTCCAGGGCAGGCCTGCCAGCTTGTTTTAATTTGTGGATTTGTTCTCTTGCCTTGAGGCCAATGGATGGGTCCTCAAATCTTTCTCTCAGCCCTAAGAGGAAGAGGTGGAGGTCCTCCAATTTGGGGGCTTGCTCATTATATAAATTGTTCAGCCATTCGGATGCTTCTCCCTCTAGGCTGGACGCAATCACATCGACCATGGCCCCTGGGTCCGGGTAGAAATACGCCCAGCGGTTCAAATGAGAGTGCACTTGGTTGAGAAAAAAAATCAGCTTCTGTGGCTCCCCATCGAAGGTTGCTCTGAAGCGTGGCACAATTATAGGCTGTTGTGGCCCCCACTGTGGCTGTTGCTGCTGGCCCCACCCTGGCTGCTGGTGCAACGGCTGCTGGGCTCCCCACTGCGCTCGTGGGCCCCCCTGCTGTGGTTGCAATACCGGTAGTACTGGCCTCTCAAGTTGTTGGAGGTCTTCTAAAGGTTGCTGCCTGGGTGGGGGCTGCTGTTGTCTTCTCTGTTGTTGGCCTGCAGGGGCTGGTGGCGCCCTCTGCTGCTGCAGGCCCCTCAATGGTTGCTGGATGAGTGGGGGTTGTTGCTGGACCTCCCTCATTTGCGGGCCCACCAGCTGTTGCTCTTCTGGCTTCTGCACCACCCCAAGCTGTTGCAAGGCCTCTATTAGTTGATGCAAGCTCAGAGGTGGCTGACCTCCCATCTGCAGGGGCTGCCAAATTCCCCATTGCTGCAGGGGGCCCAGGCTGGAGTTCCCTCTCTCTGTGGGGCTGGAGGCTCTGGCAGGGGACCCCAGGGTCTGGAAGGCTGTTTGATCTGCGAGGGAGGGGCTGGAGGCCTCTCTCAGCAGGAGCTGCTCTTCTCTTCTCACTTCTAATTCTTCAAAACTTTCTGCCAAATATTCTACTGACCGACTACGAGCTGCAGACGGATATTTCCACTCACCCGAGTCTTCAGTGGCAGACGGCCTGGCAGCTCTCCACCGGTGTGGGAGATGCAATATGCAAGAATCCCTTTGTTGTGGCTCCAGCTCATCTGCTTTCGAAGTCTTTTAGGGTGGCAAGGCTGTTTCGAAGCCTCCGGAGCCTCCGCTGGGCTTATCGCAGTCTGATGACCAAATCAGCTCTCCTAATTGCTTTGGTCTTGCTCCCAGCTGGGAGATCTGCAAGAATTCCTTCTCCACTGGCTTGCTGGCTGTCGCTCCCACCCCTGGGGAAGCTGCTGCTGCTGTCGCTCCTCCCCCTGGGGAAGCTACGGCTGCCGGGGTGCTGGCCTCAGGCAATTTTTCTTCTTCCATGATGAGATCTTTCCCGAATCTTTGTCAGCCTATTCCTTTAGTTTAGGAACAGCGACTGGAGCCCGGGACCCCTAAATGGTTTGAAATGTTTGTGGATTTTGGCTTGATGTCGTGGTTCCGAAAGAAGAAGCTCTTCAAAGAACTTTGAGGCATTGTCTACCTTAAAGAATCTTTAATTTGCAACATAGCTTCGGCACAAAGAAGCAAAGCCCCATCCATGGGATGCAGGCAGCACACAAATCCACTTACTCTCCGGTCCGCGGAAAAACTTTTCTCCACAGAACCAGTCCCTGGTGCCCAAAAGGTTGGGGACCTCAATAATAATAATAATAATAATAATAATAATAATAATAATAATAATAATAATAATAATAATAATAATAATAATAATAATAGTAGTAGTAGTAGTAGTACGGGTCTGGATGGGGAGGAACAGACTCAGGCTCAACCCTTCCAAGACCGAGTGGCTGTGGTTGCCGGCGCCTCGGCATAGTCAGCTGACTCCATCGCTGACTATAGGGGGTGAAATTTTGGCCCCCTCAGAGAGGGCACGCAACTTGGGCGTCCTCCTGGATCCACGGCTGACATTGGAAGATCATTTGTCGGCCG
>NW_015389708.1:28866-34846 GCF_001527695.2 Protobothrops mucrosquamatus
TGGTTTTATAGGGGTTTGTATTTTTATGTTTTGTATTTGTACTGTTTTTAATACGCTGTGCACCGCCCTGAGTCCTGCGGGAGAAGGGCGGTATATAAATTAAATTATAATAATAATAATAATAATAATAATAATAATAATAATAATAATAATAATAATAATAATAATAATAATAATAATAATAATAATAATAATAATAGTAATAGTAATAGTAATAATAATAAAGTTGAAAGGGACCTTGGAGGTCATCGAGTCCAACCCCCTGCTCAGGCAGGAAACCCTACACCATTTCGGACAAATGGTTGTCCAGTCTCTTCTTAAAAACTTCCAGTGTTGGAGCATTCACCGCTTCTGGAGGCAGGTTGTTCCACTGGTTAATTGTTCTAACTGTCAGGAAGTTTCTCCTTAGTTCTAGGTTGCTTCTCTCCTTGATTAGTTTCCATCCGTTGCTTCTTGTCCTGCCTTCAGGCGCTTTGGAGAATAGCTTGACTCCCTCTTCTATGTGGCAGCCCCTGAGATATTGGAACACTGCTATCATGTCCCCCCTCGTCCTTCTCTTCGTTAAACTAGACATACCCAATTCCAGCAACCGTTCCTTATATGTTTTAGCCTCCAGTCCCCTAATCATCTTGGTTGCTCTTCTCTGTACTCTTTCTAGAGTCTCAACATCTTTTCTACATTGTGGTGACCGAAACTGGATGCAGTATTCCAAGTGTGGCCTTACCAAGGCATTGTAAAGTGGTATTAATACTTCACGTGATCTTGATTCTCTGTTAATGCAGCCCAGCACTGTGTTGGCTTTTTTGGCAGCTGCAGCACATTGCTGGCTCATATTTAAGTGATTGTCCACTAGGACTCTGAGATCCCTCTCACAGTTACTACTATTGAGCAAGGTACCTCCTATACTATACCTGTACATTTGGTTTTTCTTGCCTAAATGTAGAACCTTGCTTTTTTCACCATTGAATATCATTTTGTTAGATAGCGCCCAGTGTTCAGGTCTGTCCAGGTCCTCCTGTATCTTAAGCCTTTCTTCTGGAGTGTTGGCTATTCCTGCCAGCTTGGTGTCATCCGCAAATTTGATGAGTTCCCCATCTATCCCCTCGTCCAAATCGTTGATGAAGATGTTGAAGAGCACTGGGCCCAGAACAGAGCCCTGGGGCACCCCACTACACACTTCCCTCCATGTAGATGCAGTTCCATTGAGGACCACACGCTGAGTACGGCCAGTCAGCCAGCTACGAATCCATCTGGTGGTGATGCTGTCTAACCCACATTTTTCTATCTTGTCGAGTAGTAGGTTGTGATCTACTTTATCAAATGTCTTACTGAAGTCCAAGTAAATTATATCCAGAGCTTTCCTCTGATCCACTAATTTTGTCACTTGGTCAAAGAATGCAATAAGATTTGTCTGGCATTATCTGTTTTTGACAAACCCATGTTGGCTTTTAGTAGTGATTTTATTTGCCTCTACGTGTTCACTGATTCATTGTTTGATTATCTTTTCCAGAATCTTCCCAGGTATTGAGGTCAGGCTGATAGGTCTGTAATTTCCTGGATCCATTTTGTTTCCTTTTTTGAAGATGGGAACTACATCAGCTCTTTTCCAGTCCTCTGGTAGTTCCCCAGTGCTCCAAGATCTTTGAAAAATATAGTTCAGTGGTTCTGAGATCACATCTGCCAGTTCCTTGAGAACCTTGGGGTGTAATCCATCTGGTCCTGGTGATTTGAACTCGTCTAGGCTGGACAGGTGCTCACTTACCATTTTCTTGCCTATCTTAACTTGTGTTTCTATTCTGTTTTTTATGGCACTATTTTTGATAGGTTGGTCTGGTTTTTCCCTTTGTGTAAAGACAGATGCGAAAAACGAGTTAAATAGTTCTGCTTTCTCCCTGTTGCTTGTCACCTTCTTGCCACTTTCACCCACTAATGGACCAATCGTTTCCTTCACTTTTTTCTTGTTTTTTACATGTTGGAAGAAGCTTTTTTTGTTATTTTTGACTTTGGTCGCAAGCCTTAGTTCATTATGAGCCTTAGCTTTCCTCACTTCATCTTTGCAGGCTCGGGCTATTTGCTGATATTCTGACTTAGTTATGTGCCCCTCTTTCCACTTTCTATACTTGTCCTTTTTGTCTTTCAATTTATCAGAGTTCTTTATGCAGCCATGCTGGTTTCTTTTGAGAGCTGTTATTTTTCCTCTTTGTTGGTATTGTGCTAGACTGGGCTTTTATTATCTCACTTTTCAAAATTTCCCAAGCTTCTTGAGTTTTTTTCCCCTTGAGGATTCTCATCCATGGAGTCCTTCCCAAGCCCTCTCTAAGTTTATTGAAATTAGCTGTCTTGAAGTCCAAGACTCTAGTTTGACTGTGTTCTATTGCTTGTGCTTCCATAATGTTGAATTCCAATATTGCATGATCACTACCTCCCAAAGTTCCTGTGGCTTCAGCACCTTCTATCATTTCAACTCTGTTAGTGAGAATTAGATCCAAAATGGCTAATCCCCTAGTTCCCTTCTCTACTTTTTGGGAGACAAAGATGTCTGCTAGGTTTGTCAGGAATCTGTTTGATCTTCCACTTGGTGCAGAGTTTGTCTCCCAGTTGATGTCAGGGTAGTTAAAGTCCCCCATTACTATTGTGATGTGCTTCCTACATACCTTAGTTAGCTGACTAGCAAAAAGTTCATCTATTTCCTCTGTTTGGTTGGGTGGCCTATAGTATACACCTGTGGCAATGTCATTTTTTCTCCCTTTTATATTGACCCAAATGTTGAAAATTACACTAAAAATGGTCGAGTGACCCAAATGTATATTGACCCCGTTTTAGAAGTTTGTTGTTCTCCAGCATTGAGGTGTGCGTTAACACAATGCCAAAGAGTAAAGACATCAGCAATGATCTTAGAGAAGCAATTGTTGCTGCCCATCAATCTGGGAAGGGTTATACAGTGAGGGGAAGAAGTATTTGATCCCCTGATGATTTTGTACGTTTGCCCACGGACAAAGAAATGATCAGTCTATAATTTTAATGGTAGGTTTATTTTAACAGTGAGAGACAGGATAACAACAAAAAAATCCAGAAAAACGCATTTCAAAAAAGTTATTAATTGATTTGCATTTTAATGAGTGAAATAAGTATTTGACCCCTTCGCAATACACGACTTAGTACTTGGTGGCAAAACCATTGTTGGTAATCAGGTCAGACATTTCTTGTAGTTGGCCACCAGGTTTGCACACATCTCAGGAGGGATTTTGTCCCACTCCTCTTTGCAGAGCCTCTCCAAGTCATTAAGGTTTCGAGGCTGACGTTTGGCAGCTCGAACCTTCAGCTCCCTCCACAGATTTTCTATGGGATTAGGGTCTGGAGACTGTCTAGGCCACTCCAGGACCTTAATGTGCTTCTTCTTGAGCCACTCCTTTGTTGCCTTGGCTGTGTGTTTTGGGTCATTGCCATGCTGGAATACCCATCCACGACCCATTTTCAATGCCCTGGCTGAGGGAAGGAGGTTCTCAACCAGGATTTGATGGTACATGGCCCCATCCATCGTCCCTTTGATGCGGTGAAGTTGTCCTGTCCCCTTAGCAGAACAACACCCCAAAAGCATAATGTTTCCACCTCCATGTTTGACGGTGGGGATGGTGTTCTTGGGGTCATAGGGAGCATTCCTCCTCCTCCAAACACGGCGAGTTGAGTTGATGCCAAAGAGCTCGATTTTGGTCTCATCTGACCACAACACTTTCACCCGGTTCTCCTCTGAATCATTCAGATGTTCATTGGCAAACTTCAGACGGGCCTGTATGGGTGCTGCAGGATTTCAGTTCTTCACAGCATAGTGTGTTATCAATTGTTTTCTTGGTGACTATGGTCCCAGCTGCCTTGAGATCATTGACAAGATCCTCCCATGTAGTTCTGGGCTGATTCCTCACCGTTCTTATGATCATTGAAACTCCACAAGTGAGATCTTGCATGGAGCCACAGACCGAGGGAGATTGACAGTTATTTTGTGTTTCTTCCATTTGTGAATAATCGCACCAACTGTTGTCACCTTCTCACCAAGCTGCTTGGCGATAGTCTTGTGGCCCATTCCAGCCTTGTGTAGGTCTACAATCTTGTCCCTGATATCGTTGGACAGCTCTTTGGTCTTGGCCATGGTGGAGAGTTTGGAATCTGCTTGATTGATTGCTTCTGTGGACAGGTGTCTTTTATACAGGTAACAAGCTGAGATTAGGAACACTCCCTTTAAGAGAGTGCTCCTAAACTCAGCTCGTTACCTGTATAAAAGACACCTGGGAGCCAGAAATCTTGCTGATTGATAGGGGATCAAATACTTATTTCACTCGTTAAAATGCAAATCAATTTATAACACTTTTGAAATGCGTTTTTCTGGATTTTTTTGTTATTATCCTGTCTCTCACTGTTAAAATAAACCTACCATTAAAATTATAGACCAATCTTTTCTTTGTCAGTGGGTAAACGTACAAAATCAGCAGGGGATCAAATATTTTTTTCCCTCACTGTAAGGCCATTTCCAAACAATTTAAAGTCCATCATTCTACAGTGAGGAAGATTATTCACAAGTGGAAAAGATACAAGACAGTTGCCAATCTTCTCAGGAGTGGATGTCCCAGCAAATTCACCCCAAGGTCAGGGCATGTAATGCTCAGAGAAATTGCCAAAAATCCAAGAGTTACATCTCAGACTCTACAGACCTCACTTATCATGTTAAATGTTGATGTTCATGACAGTACAATTAGAAAAAGACTGAACAAGTATCATTTCTTTGGAAGGGTTGCCAAGAGAAAACCTCTCTAAAAAACATGGCAGGGCTTAGTTTTGCAAAGTTACATCTGAACAAATCACAAGACTTCTGGAACACTGTCTTTTGGACAGACGAGACCAAAGTGGAGATGTTTGGCCATAATGCACAGTGCCACGTTTGGCGAAAACCAAACACAGCATATGAGCACAAACATCTCATACCAACCGTCAAGCATGGTGGTGGAGGGGTGATGATTTGGACTTGTTTTGCAGCCACAGGACCTGGGCACCTTGCAGTCATTGAGTCAGCCATGAACTCTTCTGTATACCAAAGTCTTCTAGAGTCAAATATGAGGCCATCTGTCTTACAGCTAAAGCTTGGCCGACATTGGGTCATGCAACAGGACAATTGTCTGTAGCACACTAGCAAATCTACAACAGAATGGCTGAAAAAGAAAAGAATCAAGGTCTTGCAATCGCACAGTCAAAGTCCAGACCTCAACCTGATTGTAATGCTGTGGCGGGACCTCACGAGAGCTTTGCATAAACAAATGCTCACAAACCTCAATGAACTGAAGCAATGTTGTAAAGGAGAGTGGGCCAAAATTCCTCCACGATGATGTGAGAGACTGATAAAGTCATACAGAAAACAATTACTTCAACCTCTTCATCAACGATTTGGACAAGGGGATAGATGGGGAAGTCATCAAATTTGCAGACGACACCAAGCTGGCAGGAATAGCCAACACTCCAGAAGACAGGCTTAAGATACAGGAGGATCTGGACAGACTTGAACACTGGGCGCTATCTAACAAAATGAAATTCAATGGTGAAAAAAGCAAGGTTCTACATTTAGGCAAGAAAAACCAAATGCACAGATATAGTATAGGGCAGGGCTTTTCAACCAGTGGTACGGGTACCACCTGTGGTACATTAGCACCTGGCAGGTGGTACACGACCATCCTAGAAAAGTGGTAGCAGGGGAGGGGAATGAGCTGAACCGGTGGCAGCACCACACAAGCCTGAGCGAAAGATGGCTGGAGCTGCAGGGCTGTCAGTGCTCAGTGGAAGCGCCAGGATCAGCGCCAAGCTCCAGCTGGAGCTCGGCGCTGATCCTGGCGCTTCTGCTGAGCCCAGAAGAAGTGCCGATCAGCTGGAATGTTGCAGCATCTCCAGGGTCTTGTGATTTACATTCAGATGCTTGGCAACTGATTCATATTTATGACAG
>NW_015389708.1:36322-39236 GCF_001527695.2 Protobothrops mucrosquamatus
TAATCAAGGAGAGAAGCAACCTAGAACTAAGGAGAAACTTCCTGACAGTTAGAACAATTAACCAGTGGAACAACCTGCCTCCAGAAGCGGTGAATGCTCCAACACTGGAGGTTTTTAAGAAGAGACTGGACAGCCATTTGTCCGAAATGGTATAGGGTTTCCTGCCTGAGCAGGGGTTGGACTAGATGACCTCCAAGGTACCTTCCAACTTTACTATTATTATTATTAAGTTATTGCTGCTAAAGTGGTTCTACAAGCTATTGAATCTTAAGGTGTACTTAGTTTTTTACAAATGGCTTCTCCATTTTGGCTTTCTTTTTGTAAAATAAATGATGACATGGTGTAATATGTCATGTGTTGTTGATCATCTGAGGTAGTATTTGCCTACTTTTAAGACCTGCTAAGGACTAGATGATTTTTACTATGTCCTGATATGTAAAACCACAGATCTCAAAGAGGGTGTACTTTCTTTTTCACATGACTGTATATATATAATTATTTTACTAAAATAGACACATTTAGAGTTTTCTGTAAGACAAGCATGCATAACAGCTTAATAATAATGTGGATGTATATTTAATTTAATTATTATGACTGATAATTTTAAACTTGTCATTTCACAGCCTTGCCATTTGTCTAAATCATTGATATAGACCTTAAAAATCTTCAGAAACTGTAAGTGTAAGTTGGGAGTGGTAGAGCATGAAGCAGTGATGGGATTCAAATATGTGAACAACCGGTTCTCTGTGTGGATGCCGCTTCCGGAAGTCCATTCTGGTCCTGGGCAACAAAAAATTAGCTACCGGTTCTGCCGAACTGGTGCGAACTTTCTGAATCCCACCACTGGCATGAGGTGATGCTAGGAAACAATAATTCAAACTCTAACACCATACTAAAGTTGGGAGGTAGAGAAACTTCATCTCCCCCTCCCATACTGTGTTCAGTACTATTTGAAGAGAGGACAGGTTTTGAGTAGATACTACATAGTTGATAATTGCAAGAAATTATAACTGGGTTCTTTCCAAATTGTTGCATCTCACTCCCCAAAATCATAAGCCTCAGATGAAAGTATCTCTGCAGCACTTGTTGTTCAGTATGTTTTCCCACAAATCAAATCACAGCATCCCCCAACAGTTGTCTTCTGGCTACATATAATAAGACTATTCCGCAATCTCCTTCAGCTTTCCTAAGATCCAGTCCATCACCCATCCAGTCCATCATCTCCACTGTAATGAAATCTTTTAAATTGATGCCCCTTTCAGGGTTCTCTAGGAAGTCTCCAATTCTCAGACAAAACTCTTCTTTCAAATCTATTAATAACAAATTAAGTTCCGGTCCACCCAATTGCAGGTCTGATTTAACTGCTGTCACCTGTATCTGGGTGTCATCTTTAGACTGTTTTAAAGCTGTTGTTAATTCATCAAATCTTTTGGCTAGATTTTCATCTAGAGCTTGTAAATTGAAAAGCATTTTTTTCCAAAAGTTTCAAGAAGGCTTTAACATTAAAGTCATCTGGCTCCTGCCTTTCTTTTATATCTCTTTTTGGGAGCATTGTAAAGAACATATAGTATATAATGTTCAGAGTGAACTAATTATCTAGAAATGAACAATGATTCCAGTTACTCTACATTTCACTTTGTTTTCCTTGTTTATGAATAATTTCATGATGTAGGACAGAACAGTATAACTACTTTATTGAAATTCATGCTATGAAGAAAAAAACCTATCACAACATGGTTACTTATATTGCAAAAATAGTTAAGCAATTTCAATAATTATAATACAAAAAAGCTAGTTAAAAAGATGGAAATCCACTGAGAAGAATTTTGTTAGTTTTGTAAAATGATAAGCATTCTAATCCTTCTAAATCTTTATGCAAACAAAAAAGACCTACTAACTCTGTAGGATTTACCACAGAATTCCAACAGGGGACTTGATTGGAGACTTCAGAATATTTCAGAGTAGATCCGTTTGGACACAATAAAAACCTACCATTGTTCCCTGAAAGTAAGACCTACCCCGAAAATAAGCCCTAGCTTGATTTTTTTGGGAGTGGGCCTAATATAAGCCCTGCCCCCAAAATAAGCCCTAGTTTAGGGGCGAGGCGCATGTTTAAAAATCAAGCTGGGGTGGGGTGGTGCTTCTTACCATTGCAGCCAGGCCTCCCATGGATCGACACTTGCCTCGCCAGCCCACTTCTGCGACCGAAGGAGCAGCTCCATTCTCAGCTGCAGAATGCAGCTGCTCCTTCGGCCGCAGAAGAAGTGGGACGAGGCTGTTGGTGTCAGAGGTGAGAGGAAAAGACACCCCTCTGAAAATAAGACCCAGTGCCTCTTTTGGAGGCAAAAAGATAAATAAGACCGGTTCTTATTTTCAGGGAAACATGGTATTTAAAAATGCAGGAAATCCAGTTGCATGGAGTTATGATTAGCTGTAAGTTTAAAAAATTTCACAAAGCTTAAGAACGAGGAAAACATCTAGGAACCAAATCAAAGAAAAATAAACCATACAATTATGCCCCAATTATCAAGCTCAGTTTTTATGTACCAGTCTTTACTGTACAGCTGTTTCTTCAAATTCTGAAGTGATATACACATACATGAAAATTATATATATATATATATATATATATATATATATATATATATATATATATATATATATATATATATATATATATATATATATATATAACTAAATTATATATATTTTACTTACTAACATCCAACGGATTCCAAAGAAATAAGATTACCAACCTAATCCAAAAAGAAACCCCCACTAAAATCCAAGACAGAGAACAAGAAAACGGAAAAGCCCTCCTCCCATACATAAAAGGCACCACAGACAGAATCAGCAGGATCCTCCACAAACACAACATCAAGACAGCATTCTGCACAAACCAAAAAATATCCAC
>NW_015389708.1:40061-44660 GCF_001527695.2 Protobothrops mucrosquamatus
AACAGCTGCGATCACACACACTACTCCCAGAAGCACGAAGCTGAAGACACCAGCCTGAAGATGACGAATGTGACTTCGTCGAAACGTCGCCAAGACACTTCTAATTCTACGCGGGAGAAAACCCGAATAACTAAAGACCTACATATATATATATATATATATATATATATATATATATATATATATATATATATATATAACTAAATTGTATATATATATATAACTGAAAATAACAGGGCTGTTGAAAATTCATGTCAAATATATGCAACAGACAAGTATGTTATATATATAGGGTTTATTGCAAACTTAAGCTCTCTGAAAGAATCTGAACTACTAACGGTGAAACCAAATTGGCGGTAGACAGAGAGCATACACTTGCAATAAACCTTTATATTCATTTGAACTGCCTGGACTTCCTGATTTTCCCACATTTGACAGATTTATATTGCTTTGGTAAGACCATACTTGGAATATTGCATCCAATTTTGGTCACCACAATACAAAAAAATATGTTGAGACCTTAGAACGAGTGCAGAGAAGAGTAACAAATATGATTAGGGGGCTGGAGGCTAAAACATATGATGAAAGGTTGTAGGAACTGGGTATGTCTAGTTTAACAAAGAAAAGGACTAGGGGTGACATGATAGTAGTATTCTAATATTTGAGGGGCTGTCACAGAGAAGAGGAGGTCAACCTATTCTGCAAAGCACCTGTCATGGCCCCCTCAGAGGCTGGTTCAGAGGAGGAGGAGGAAGAATTGGAGATGGGACCGTCCCACAGGGAAGGCATGCCAGGGGCTGAGGACGATGCTGTCCCGGGTGCCTCAGGCATTGGGGGAGGTGGTCAACCAGACGGAGAGCTGCCTGCCTGCACAGACACAGGGGAGGATCAGCTACTGACCAGCAGTGGTGCTGATAGGCAGCCAATCTCCTCTGATGAGGAACAGCTGCCTGCTCCACTGATCCAAGGGCAAGGAGAGTGGATCATAGGCAAGCCCAGAGAAGGGCGGCAAGGCTACTCGGGAGGAGGTTGCCCCACCCCTCCTCACAAGGAACACCTGGAAGGAAGTAACTTAAGGAGAAGCTGTGGGGAGTTAGTCTTTGCCAGGAACAATTGTTTGCTTTGGCTTACACTCCCCCAGCTTTTACTCATGCCTGTTGCTATTTGCTTTGCTTTGCATTGCCTTGCTTTGCTTGGAAGATTGCTCTTCACATTTTGTTTTGGACCTCGCCCTTCTCTGGTGGCCTACATTTGGCCTTTGCTTCACTGGGGCTTTGGAACTGCTTCTTTTCTGGGACCTGTTTCTTGTCCTGAGAACTGCCCTTGTTGATTGGACTTGGAACCCTGGACCTTGCCCTGTGAGCATGCTCCTACTCTGGGGGCTTTCTTGGTACTATAGGGGCTGTTGTTTGGGGGACTGAGGGTGGCTGCCTTCAGGGTAGCGTGAGGGTGGAGCTTTACTGGTTGTTGGAGGGCCATTGGCTGGAACATTGTTTAAGAGAAATAAAGAGCTCTTTAGAGGCCTGCATTGCCTTGACCACCTGGGTTATAACAGCACCTGAGGGCAGGACAAGAAGTAACAGATGGAAGAAAGAAATTTCCAATCTAGAACTAAGGAGAAATTTCCTGACAGTGAGAACACTTAGTCAGGGGAATGGCTTGCTCCATCACTGGAGGTTTTTAAGAAGAGGCTGGACAGTCATTTGTTTGAAATGGTATAGGGCAGTGAGGGTGAACCTTTTAGAGACCAAGTGCCCAAACTGCAACCCAAACCCCACTTATTTATCGTCCGGTGCCAGATGGGTGTGGCCCACTGGGTGGGTGTGGCCCACTGGATGGGCGTGGCCAGCATGGGCGTGGCCTACTGGGTGGGCGGGGCCAGCTCGACGTCACTCGCGTCCGGTGGAGGGGGGGTGGGCCTGGGGCAAGTGCTGGGGCATGGTCCACTGGAGGAGCCTCACTGAGTCTCAGGCCATGCAGGGGGCCCCTGGACAGTGGCACGGACTGCCTGGAGCCCTGGACAGTGGAGGTCAAGTGCCCAGCCCAGCCCTTGAGCTCCCACGGCACCAGGACCCCACAGCCCTGCCTACCCTAGCCACACTTCCCTGAGGGGGTGCCCAGCTGCGTTTACCTCCTCCTCAAGGCTACTGCTTCTGTGTTTGCTCTCCTTGGCCAGGTTGCTCATGGTGGGTGCAGGAGGGCAAAGTGCATGGGTCAGAGGGAGGCCCACTCCCTCTCCATGCAAGGAGACCTGGCTTTGTAACCAAAGCATCCTCAGCAATAGGATGGGAGACCACCAGGGGATGGCGAAAGGGCAACAGGGCTGCTGGTGGACAAGTGCTAAGGCAGGACTTCCCTCAGACCCTTCCTCCTTCTTATTCCAATCTCCTTCCTCCCTCCCTCCCTCCCTTCCTCCCTGCCTCCCTCCTTTTCATTCCCATCTCCTTCCTTCTTTCCTTCCCTTTCTTTCTTCCTGTTTCCCTCCCCTCCTTCCTTCCTTCCCTCCCTCCCTCCCTCTCTGTGCCCAGGAAGGGATGAGGGGAGGGGGAGAGGTTGGCAGCGCTTCTCTCAAAGAGTGTTGGAAGAGACCTTTGAGGTCTTTAGTCCAAGCCCCTGCTCAAGCAGGGGACGTATACCATTCCAGACAATGGAATATCCAATCTCTACTTAAAAGCCTCCAGTGATGGAGCATCCACAACTTCTGAAGGCAAGCCTTTTCACTGGTTAGTTGTTTTCACAAGTCCTTAGTTCTAGGCTGGTTTTCTTCTTGATTAGTTTCCATCTATTATTGCCTTCTGATGCTTTGGAAAATAGGTTGACCCCTTCTTCTCTGTGGCAGCCATCAAATATTGGAACACTGCTATCATGTCACCACCCCTAGTCCTTTTCACTAAGCTAGACACACCCAATTCCCACAAACATTTGTCATATGTTTTAGCCTCCAGCCCCTTAATCATCTATGTTTACCATCCATTTAGACCAGATGGTCCCCCTGGTTTGGTTTATAGAACAGTGGCCATGAGCAGAGCCTTCTCAGAGACAGCACCTCAATTATAGAACTTTCTTCCAAGGAAAATATGAACAGTGCATCCCTCACCCGTTTAGAGGCAACTCCAAACACTGTTC
The DNA here is from genome assembly GCF_001527695.2 of Protobothrops mucrosquamatus. NCBI lineage: Eukaryota > Metazoa > Chordata > Lepidosauria > Squamata > Viperidae > Protobothrops > Protobothrops mucrosquamatus. The sequence goes on from NW_015389708.1 coordinate 43,188, forward strand.
AGCCAGGCATATGCAGTACAACACCTCATTTTATAGTCAAACAGCACTAAGTAAATTACTACTAATATTTTTCTTTCTTAAAATACACACTTTTAATATTGTTTTAAGCAGTGCTGCCGATGCTTTACAATAGCTGTCTTTGAGAGTTTTTTTGTAAACCACCCTGGATTTAATAAATTAGGCAGAAGAAACAAATGTTTAAATACATCTAAATCCCACAGACCTACTGCCTCCTAGGCGCATACTGCAGAGAAAATAAGGCACTGCATTTCTAGCCAGCATAGCCTCAGGATTATGGGAACTGTGGTCCATGACACCCAAAAGACATTAGTTTGGGTAAGGCTGGATTAAATTATAAAAGAACAGATGAGAGGAAGTAGAAGCAAGAAACACTTTCCACGTCTCCGACAAAATAATTGGGGGGGGGAGTTGACTTGGCCTTTTAATTTCAACTCATGCCAATTCCTCTTATCTTTCCACTCAATCCAATGAGTTCTATTATTGGCTGGATTTTTGGGAGGGGAAGCGGCAAGAATAGACCATGAAGCTGATCTGCAAGTTTGCTCTCTCACCTGCCTGCACACCTCCCAGACGCAGCACGTATGTGTGTGTGTGTGTGTGTGAGACAGAGAGAGAGATCCCCTTTTTGTAAGTTTGCTTACTCTGCAACACTTTCCTTTCCCCATACTTTCACTACCCTGCTGGCTCAATCTCTCTTTCTCTCTCTCCCTCACACAATAAAACTCTCCCTGCTTTCTCCCTCATCTCTCCCTTTTCCTCCAGCTGCACCTGAATGGAGTGGGAGGAGGTTAAAAAAAAGAGAAGGGGGGAAGAAAGGGGGAAGCTCCCCTTTTTGTAACACCTCGGCTTCCTCCTCCTCCTCTTTCCCTCCTGCCCCCCTCTCTCTCTCTCGCTCTCTCTCTTTCTCCATACACACACACACACACACAGAGAAACCCTTCCTGCTTTCTCCTCCTTCTCACCCTTTCTCTCCAGCTGCCACACGTTGCCAGCCGCCAGCAGTTCCAGGCTGCGGCTCTGCATGACTGCTGCATTCCCCTCTCCGTCCCTACAACATGGCGGAGAGGGCAAATGGGAGCCGGCCAATGCTCGGCTTGTGCCACTGCATGCTCCCATCTCCACACCTTTCATCCCACAGCCGCGCCACGCCAAAACCGGCCATTTGCTGCATTGCGTGAGGCAGCAAACGGCCGGTTTTGGCGTGGCACGGCTGTTTGCCTCCAACTGGAGGCAAACAGCTGCGCCACACCGAAACCGGCCATTTGCCGTGACGTGCGAGGCGGCTGTTTGCCTCCAGCCAGAGGCAAAAAGCCGCGCCACGCTGAAACCGGCCATTTGCCACAACGCACGAGGTGGCAAATGGCCGGTTTCGGCGTGGCATGGCTGTTTGCCGCCTCACATATTGCACCCAATGCGGCCGTGGAACAAGTGGGGCAGGTTTCCCCCCCACCC
>NW_015389708.1:44812-53835 GCF_001527695.2 Protobothrops mucrosquamatus
CCCCCCACCCCCCGCACAGATATTATGTAGCCATTAATTTTTTTCTTTGAGGAAAGCAATTGCCTCAGAGTTCTTATTTCTACTGGTCTCATCTATCGGAACCATGACATTAAACCAAGACTCCAAAATTCAATTATCCACGGGGTCCTGAGCCCCGGTCACCTACCCAAGCCTTGGGAGGATGACAAAGACTCACGGAAGATGCAGAGATGGAAAAAAAAGAGGAATCACTCCCGAGCCTGGGAGCGGCTGCAGCGGATGGGGCGAAGGCTGCTACTTTCATGAAAAGTATAATCGTAACAGCTGGAGCGAGACCAAAGACCTGTGAAGTCCCGGGGGAGAAGCTGACTCAGAAGGAGGAAGCTATCATCTTAGGGGGAACCTGGCGGTCTGATGCTGCACTACCGCTTAAGAGCACCCTGAAGGCTGCCGAGGTTGAATTCCCATTGATTTCATCGCAGGGTCTCCTTTCACCTGTACTGATGAAGACTAAGCAGCCTGCAGCCTGGGATGGATCGGGTGAGTGGAAGTACCTGACGGCTGTCCACAGCCACTCAGTGGAACGCCTGAGGGAGAAGTTCAATCGGTTGGACATGGGTGCCAGATATTCGCTAGCGGGAGAGAAGGCAAATGGGCACAGGAACCGCAGCCACCCCAGCAAAGCCCTAGCCCTGTGGTGATCGAGAGGGCCACCTCCCCACTCCTGAAGCCTGACCTGACATCGAGTCCAGTGCACTGGCAAAGCCCCAACCTCCACGGATGTCAGACCAGTCTGGATAGGCCCCAAAGACAGGTTAGTCCTGAATATTACAGACTATCCGTAAGCCCCGAGCGACACAGGCGTCCCCTCAGCCCAGATCGGTGCCGTCGATCTTCTAGCCCCAATTGTTACCGCCGCCCTGCCATCCTAGATCGGCACCATCGGTCTCCTAGCTCCGATCGTTACCAATGCCCAGCCAGCCCAGAGAGTTATTGGCGCTATGTTAGCCCTGATCGCCATAGGCGTCCTACCAGTACAGATTGTCACCAGTGCCTAGCAGGTCCTGATCCCTATCAACGTCGTGCCAGCCCTGACAGATGTCAGTGACCTGCCAGCCCGAGACCCCCACCACCAGGGTTCGGGAGAGGGAGATTGCAGCTGCCTCAACCACAATTTCTTGGGTTCATGCAAGCCCTGTGGGATCGCCGCCCAGCTGAACCGCCTCCTCTTAAGCCCACTTTCGATGGAGACCCCGAGAAAGTGACTATTTTCCTAAATCAGATGTGGTCTCATGTAAATAATTATGAATGGGCTTATTTGGACGAAGCAGAGATGATTGATGCAGTGGCTGCCAACTTGGAGGGGGAGGCTGCGGAGTGAGTAGCTGCCCTACGGGAGGAGCAAGCGCCCGCGCTATGGGACTTCGACCTATTCACACATAGACTGAGGGCCAGATTCGAGGATGAATCCCAAGTGGTACAAGCGGAAAAAGACTTACACGATGTAAAGCAAAGGGGCTGGCCAGCCAGAGAATATGTGAGAGAATTTCGCAGGCTGGCAGGGAAGATCAGGCAATGGCCTGATCAATCATTGATCCACTATTTCAAAGCGGGGCTGGATCACAACCTGTTCCAGGCATGTATCTGCAGAGGCAATCCTGATCAGCTCTATGATTGGTACCGCTTAGCTACGAACATGGACATCGAGCTGACCCGGTACCACAAGCCTGCTGCTTCAGGGTCTCAGCCAAAGCGAGACCCTGTGAAGTGTCAACCATCGCAACGACCACCACCTGCCACAACACATGGATCCGTTCGAGCATCCGCTGGATCCCAGATCAAGTGCTACAGATGTGGACAACCTGGACATTGAGCTGCAGAGTGCCCAGTTCCTTTCCCCCCACCGAAAAGTGTGACCGCTGCTCCGGCAAAGCCAAAGAGACAACCTCGGCTGATGCATGAGAAGTCGAATTGGGCCAGCCAGGGGCAGGTTGTACAAGTCACCTCTCCTCCCCAGAAGAAGCAAAAAGAGCCAGCTGAAAGCCTACCTGCGCCAGTTCCCTATGACAGCAATGACGGAGGAGAAGACGACCCGATGGTGAGTTATCCTGTCCCGCCTTTTGCCTTTTCCGCCAGAATAGTAGTACTAAAATCAGGGACTCAGATGGACTTGAAAGTTTTAGTCGATTTGGGATGCACCCGATGCCTAATCAATCTCCCTACCATACTAAAACTACGCATTAGAGCAAAAATACTACCCATACCCATGAGGTTTGAGCAGGCCGGTGGATCTTTCATAGGGGGAGCCCCGGATACCCACCTAACTGAACCAGTACATTTAGAAATTGGGGAGCATTGGGAATTAATCCGATTTGTGGTGATCCCAAAAATGACTGAAGCTGTGATTCTGGGATTGGCCTGGCTTGATAAATGGTGCCCAATGATTTGGTGGGAAAACGGAGTTAGGACTTTAAGGCTAGCAACCGGACTGTCGCCTCCTGCCCCACTCAGTAACCCAGTTGAGAGCCAGGTGCAACACCTGGAAACCTTGAGGTCTGCTGTCAGTTCCCCACCTGGACAACCTGTCATCCCAAGTAAATATAGAGACTTAGCAGAAGTGTTCAGCAAGGCAGAATGTGACGTCCTGCCACCCCACCGAACTACGGACTGTGCCATTGAGATTTTACCAGGAGCAAAATTACCCAAACCGAAAATGTATTCAATGACCCCTCGTGAACAGAAAGAGTTGAGATCGTACATTGATTGTCAAGCCCCTGTGGGCTTGCCACTAACGGGAGGGGGGAGGGGTCACGGGTACAACTGGATGGTGGCAGCTGGAGGCAGTGGCTGGGACCAGCAGCAATGATAGCAGCGACAGCCTTTCCCTCTGTATGTGCGTGATGACAGGGGGCCGTTTGGAGCACAGCTGGGAGGCGACATGGCCGGACGGCTGGGAGCTGGTTGCTGCCTGGCTGTCATGCAGGGAAATGGCTGCCGGCCAAACTTCCGGGTTTGCCGGCTCAGCTGTTTGACGCTCCGCTGAACAGCTGATTGGCGCGGAGAAACGGCGGGGATTTTGAAACCAGCCCTCACTTACCCTGCCTTGCTGACTTGCTGATACAGACCGGTGCCCATGCAGGGCTGTTTGCTGAGAACAGAGGACTGCTGCTGTGAACTGAATGCTCATGATCGTCATTCCGGATGCTGGTTAGGTGGGTAGGGGCGGGCCTGGGCGGGAGCCGTCTATTTAGCGCGCTGGGAGGCAGTTGCTCCCAGCACTGATTTTGTTTGCAATAGCTTTGAGCTCGCAAGCCAGAGTATACCTCAATAAACCAGTTTTCCTTTGAACCCAACATCCTGTTTTCTGTTGGCCTCTGGGCTGTGGCTGGGACCTCTGACAGAAAGTCAGTGCTCATTTCTTCCTGTCCCTACCCGTTGCCCCTGGTGTTTCCTGGCTGTGTTCTGTACAGGTACCGGGGAATGGCTGAGGGCACAGAGGCGATGGTGAACGTAGGAGAGGTGGGGAGCCAGCTGCGGCTGGTGTGGCAGCACCAGAGGCTGTGGACAGCGACACACAGCCAGTGGTACGGCCCAAGGTGCATGAGGCCAGGCCAGAAGAGCTGGCAATTGACGCACAGTCGGGTCCTGAGATGGTGCAGGAGGCAGGAGCCTCAGGAGAGTGGTAGCATAGCTCGGCTGTGACTGGTCTTGCGGCCCGCCAACCGCACACGCTGGGTGTTTCGGGCCACCAGTTGACAGTGTTGAGAGAGGTGATTAACTGACGAGGATGAAGGGGAGTGGAGCTATTCCACAGTGCCGGGACGGCATACGATGGATGTGTTGCGGGAGAGATTTGGAGAGGCCGGGTTCCAGGATCCCCCTGCGTGGCCACGTTGGGAGATTGGAGCTGAGACGGCGGTCAGGCAACGAATGGGACCCCAACCACCACAGACATCGCAGACCCGTTTCCGATTGGCTAGCCTGAAACTTAAATTGAATGCTGGTCATGTACATGACACTCCGCAGGTGAGAGCCCCTAACCAGAGCACATCCCTGGCTATCTCAGCAGGACGACCACAGGCTGCGTGGGAAGGAAGGTCGATGCTGGGTCCAAGTGGAGGCCCCGCCAGGGGTCTGATTCCGGCGGCCTGGTTGTCAGCTCGGCAGGATACCAGTGTCGCGGATCAGCGCCCTCAGCAGGCTAGTGATGCCTTTCAAGGTCCTGGATGGCCCATGGGGTTTTGGCGACGTTTGACAGGAATCCGGACCGTCTGGTGTTGTTTCTAAGCCAGGTCATCAGTCATCTAGACCAATATGCCTGCTTTTACCCATCCCAATGGGCAATGGTGGTGGCGGTGACTACAGTGTTGCAGGGTGAAGCTGCAGAGTGGGTGGCAGACCTGCATAGTGACCACGCTAGGGAGTTGGCGGATGCCGGACTATTTCTGGAGGCTCTACGTGCCCGATTTGAAGATGTATCCCATGTTCAACAAGCAGAAGGAGAGTTGATGGCACTGAAGCAACGGGGCCGGTCCGCGGTCAAATACGTACGGGTGTTCCGGCGAGTAGCCAGGTTGCGGACCTGGACAGAACGCCTTCCAGACAGGTTTGGACCATGACCTGCGCCAAGCATGTGTATACCGTGGTATCCCAGGCAGGTTACGTGACTGGTTCCAGGCGGTAGTGGACTTGGATGTAGGGCTGCGTGAGTTCCATCCCAAGGGGGATGGGGCCTCGGGCCCATGTAGGCCCGTGGAAAAGCCGAGGGACGAAGGCCAGGTAACCCAGATCCCAGTTGTGGGTCCTTCCGCTGGTACCCCTCGCCTTTTGCTCAGGTGCTTTAGATGCAATCAGGCGGGACACTGGGTAGCTGAGTGTCCAGTTCCTGTTCCTCAGGGAAAACAAGGGACTCCTTGAAGAGCCAGAACCACACCCAATAAGACCCCAGAGAAATCAAGAGCTGTGCACCAGGCGGAGGCTCCTACCCTCTGGGGTGGTCCTAAGGAGGATGAGGCAATGACAGCAACGAGATACCAGTTGGTTGCATACGATAGCAAGGATCCAATGGTGAGTGAACCCGTATGTCCCTTTGTTGTCCCCATTGCTCTAACGGGGCCACAAACAGGTCACCGTGGGGAGTATAGGGCCCAGATTGATTCCGGCTGCACCCGGTGTCTCCTCAGTAGAACCGTAGTCGCTGAGTTGGGGATACGGGTGCGGAAACTGGCCAGTCCCGTAAAATTTGAGCAGGTGGATGGTTCCCTGTTGGGAGGTGCCCCTGCTACCCATGTAACGAAGCCGGTATGACTGGAGATGGGGGGCCATTGGGAGGTACTCCGGTTCATAGTGGTACCATCTATGACCAAGGCCGTTATTCTGGGGTTAGTGTGGTTGGATAAGTGGGGCCCTACAATCTGGTGGGAGGGCGGCTACCGGAAGCTGCGAATAGGTATTGGTCCTCGGCCACCACCCCCCCCAATGAACAGGCGCAGAAAGTCATGGAGAGTAAGGAAGAGGGAGAGTTGGGAGAGGGGAGAGCGGTGTTTAGACCCCCTTTTCCATCAGTGTATTCCGACCTTGCTGAGGTCTTCAGCCAATGGGAAAGCGATGTTTTACCACCACCACCCCCATTGCCTGACCAATTGCGCAATTGAAATCCTACCGGGCACCAAACTGCCGAAGCCCAAGATGTATGCGATGACACCCAAGGAGATGGAGGAATTGTGTAACTACATTGATAAGAACCTGGCTCTGGGGTTTATCCAACCTGCACGGTCACGGGTCGCGGCTCTGGTCCTGTTCAAGAAGAAAGACGGGACCCTACACCTGTATGTGGATTTTCGCAGCATCAATGGGGTATGTGTAGAAAACATGTACCCCCTGCCGCTGATGAAAGACATGTTGGCTCATCTGGCGAAGGGTAGGATTTTTACCAAACTGGACTTATGGGAGGCATATTATAGGGTTCGTGTGAAGCGGGGGATGAATGGAAGACAGCGTTTAATTGCCCGTTAGGGAGCTATCAATTTTGGGTGATGCCGTTCAGGTTACAGGGAGCCCCCGCAGTGTTCATGCAACTGATTAATGAGGTGTCGCATGAGCATTTATGCCGCGGGGTTCTCGTGTACCTGTACGACATCCTGATTTACACAACCAACATGGCGGAACACATTCAACTAGTCCAACAGGTATTAGAAAAACTACTGAAGGCGCACCTATGCGTGAAGCTGTCCAAGTGTGAGTTTCACTAAACGCGATTGGACTATCTGGGGTACCGTATATCGGGTGAAGGCGTGGAGATGGACCCTGCCAAAGTCAGGGCTGTACTAGAATGGCAGGCAACACGGACCCTCCATCAGCTGCAGAGCTTTCTGGGGTTTGCTAATTTCTATAGACAGTTTATCCCCTCATTGATGAACCTGCTGAGAACTAAACACACAGCAGGCAAACCACACCCTGGTCAGCCACTGGCATGGACGTTAGCCTGCGAAAGGGCCTTTGACGACCTGAAGGCCCTCTTCGCAAGAGAGCCTGTCTTGAAACAGCCCAATCCTGACCAGCCGTTCGTCGTCCAGGCTGATGCTAGCGACGTCACGGTTGGGGCGGTTCTGCTACAGATGAACAGACAAGGAACACTACAGCTCTGTGCATACACCTCCCGAAAGCTGATGGAAGCGGAACGGGCGTGGGCGATATGGGAGGAGGCATTTGCCGTATGGTGGGCACTATCAACCTGGTGGCATTTCTTAGAAGGAGCCAAAGAACCGTTTGAGGTCTGGACAGATCACAAGAACCCAGAGGCCTTACAGACACCATGGTGCCTGTCCCCGAAGCAGGTTCGATGGGCGCATTATTTTCAAAGATTCCATCTTCGCCTGAAATATGTGACGGGGGTTAAGAATTTCATGGCTGACGCTCTGTCATGCATGCCCCAGTACAACAGCCGATGGGTGGAAGTGGTGCAGGCCATTATGCCTCCCAATACACAATTAGCTGCTCAGGTAACCACACGCAAATCTGCAGATGATTTGGTCCAGGAGCTGCAAAGAGCGGGCCGGATCGATCCCTGGCTTCTGGAACATCGAGCCCTCCTGACCCAGAGGGAGGGGTTAGCATGGAAGAGTGACAGACTGTATGTCCCGCATGCGTTAAGACTGAAGGTGCTGCGGACGTGCCACGATGTCAAGCAGGCTGGCCATTTCGGGTTCCTCAAAATGCTGCACCTGGTGAAGCACCAATTTTGGTGGCCCCGGATGAAGGCAGAGATAGAGATATACGTAAGAGACTGCCCTGTGTGTGCTACCACAAAGCGTCGCACGGGGAAGCCACCTGGGTTATTGCAGCACGTGGCGGACCCATCACGACCGTGGGAAGACATAGTCATGGACTTCATTGTAGAACTACCAGAAAGCTGTGGTTGCATGGTCATATGGACAGTGGTTGACCTCTTCTCTAAACAAGCCCATTTCATCCCATGCAAGGGGTTGCTGTCCACCCGGAAATTAGCAAAGTTGTTTGTATCACAGGTGTACCGCTTGCACGGGGTGCCCTGGCGAATATCGGACCGGGGGGGTGCAATTCACTGCACGCTTTTGGAGGGAGTTTGTCCACTTAATTGGGTCGTCCCAGGGGCTCAGCTCAGCCTTCCACCCAAGCACCAATGGGGCGCCTGAACGAGCCAATGTGATGGTTGAACGGTACCTGCGGTGTTATGTCTCATACCAGCAGACGAACTGGGTTGACCTATTGCCGTTTGCTGAAGTGGCGTATAACAACGCAGTCCACAGTGGCACTGGATTCGCCCCTTTCCGGGTGGTACATGGGATGGATTTTGTCTCGATTCCCGAGTGCCCTCAGGGGGTCCTTTCCCCATGCCAACCCCAAGAGTGGATAGACCGTATACGGGGGGTCTGGGGGACTGTAAAAATAGCATTAACTAAAGCAGCAGAGGCCTATAAGGCCCAAGCTGATAAGAAACGGGCTCCCCACAAGCCATTCTGGGTGGGGGATATGGTGTACCTGTCTACCAAATACCTGCGCCTGAAAATACCCTGCAAAAAGCTAGGCCCAAAGTTTATAGGTTCGTTTCTGATTGTACGGGTCATTAACCCAGTTACCGTGGAACTAAAGCTGCCCCATCTCTTGGGGAGGGTGCACCTGGTGTTCCATAGTAGTTTACTAAAGCCAGCGGAAGGGTCCTCCTTATGGCCCATTACACGGTTACTGGGTACTGTTGCAGGGGACCAATACGAGATTGACGAGCTGTTAGATTCTCGATTCCACCGGGGTCGATTGCAGTACTTGGTACGTTGGAAGGGGTACCCTGCCACAGACGCATCGTGGGTGGGGGAAAAAGAAATGAAAGCCCCTCATTTGCTTAGACTGTTCCACCGAAGGAATCCCCATAAACCGGGGGGGAGCGGACTGAGGAAACCACCGTAACCAATGACTAATCGCACGTCTCTCCTTGCCTTCCAGGTGGAGCCCTGGTAGGGGGAGCCGCCTGTCAAGCCCCTGTGGGGTTGCCACTAACGGGAGGGGGGAGGGGTCATGGGTACAACTGGATGGCGGCGGCGGCTGGAGGCAGCGGCTGGGGCCAGCAGCAATGATAGCAGCGACAGCCCTTCCCCCTGTACTTGCGTGATGACCGGGGTACATTTGGAGTACAGCTGGGAGGCGACGTGGCCAGACGGCTGGGAGCTGGCTGCTGCCTGGCCGTCATGCAGGGAAATGGCTGCTGGCCGAACCTCTGGGTTTGCCAGCTCAGCTGTTCGGCGCTCCGCTGAACAGCTGATCGGTGCGGAGAAACAGCGGGGATTTTGAAACCAGCCCTCGCTTACCCTGCCTTGCTGATACAGACCGGTGCCCATGCAGGGCTGTTTGCTGAGAACAGAGGACTGCTGCTGTGAACTGAATGCTCATGATCGTCATTCCGGATGCTGGTTAGGTGGGTAGGGGCGGGCCTGGGCGGGAGCCGTCTATTTAGCGCGCTGGGAGGCAGTTGCTCCCAGCACTGATTTTGTTTGCAATAGCTTTGAGCTCGC
>NW_015389709.1:0-2101 GCF_001527695.2 Protobothrops mucrosquamatus
TGGAAGGTTTTGCTACATACAAAGTATCCATGTGCAGAGCGCATTAGGTTGCCACATATTACTGACAGAGAACTTTCCCAGTGAATTTTCCCAGTGATTATGCATTACATCATTGTTCTAGCAATTATGCAGACACATCATTATTGCAGTTATGCAGACAAATCATTATTCTAATAATTGTTCAATTTACTATATTAACATAGCTTTCAAAGGCAGGCATCCATTCTGTGATCTATGGGTAGAGACAATTCAGTAGTCCTCCAAGCATTAACTTTAAAATTCAGTCCATCACAGTCCACATTCGCCACTCTGCCAATGAAATTCTAAAGGAAATAAGACATGAAATAAAACTTCGTGTCCATGATGAAGTTCTTCATTTTAGTAAATAAGTTTGCTTAAAGTGAAATTAACTGATTAATTTACAATTGCTCATCCTTCTTTAAAGGATGGGGGATTATTCTAAGTCAGTGGTTCTCAACCTGTGGGTCGGGACCCCATTTGGGGTCGATCGACCATTTCACGGGGGTCGCCAAGCAAGGCTGTCCGCCATTTTTTTTGTCTGCCATTTTTTTGTCCATTTTTTTCCCTTTTCCGGCGGGTGCCTTACCTCCCTTGGGCTGTGCCAGCTGGTGGTCGGCCTGCTCCATCTCTGCCGCTTGCCAGCTACGCTTCGGCCGGCGCAGGGGGCGGAACCACATATGCGCGGCGCTCCCGGGCAGGGAAAGTCCTCAACCTACGACCGGTTGGGTAGTCCTTGACTTACGACCGGTTTAGTCCTCGACTTACGACCGGTTTAGTCCTCGACTTACGACCGGTTGGGGTCGCGGCATTAAAAAGGTTGAGAACCACTGTTCTAGGTCATCCTTTTCATTCACATGGAACACTGGAAACCCAGATTTTTTCCCCAGAATTCCTTGAGGTGCACTGACATTCTGTGGTTCCTTCTGAGGTAATAAGTCATAGTTTTTTCAGAAGATAGAATATTTTAAAACAAAACTATAGCCCTATATTTTGGATTTATATTAAAGCCTAGCTTAGGCATTAAATTTTCAGGACTAATCTAATAGCAAAGGGAAAATGAAATTAAGCTCAGGAATGAACTGTTTGGGTCCTTGATGCTCTCTGAGCTTGGTTGTTTTCTTCCAGATGTTTCATTGCCAAACTAGGTAACCTCATCAGTGCCAGTGTGGTTTGCTCTCAGTTTATATTCTAGTGCAGGGGTGTCAAACTCGCAACGTCACGTGACGTGTCGCAACATATCACAACTTTTTTTCCATTGCCTGCAATGGGGTGGGCGCGGTTTCAGCATGACGTATCCGGCCCATGGGCCGGCAGTTTGACACCCCTGCTCTAGATAATCCCCATTTCTGCCAACTTCACTCAAATGACATTAGCTTCCTTAAGTCAGGAATTAAGTATGACTATCTGCAAGGGTGGATTTTAACACTTAACACAGCATTTAGCTATGAAGTCACTGGGAGCCAAGCCTAATGTGGCGGCACCTAACCATCTGCAGGAAGAAAAAAATTGTTACATCTGCAGACATCTGCAGAGTGATGTCAGTAAGGAACAGGTTTACAATGAAAAGCACAATGGGCAAATGAGGATCATAGATCTAAGAATGAAGAGTCCTCAAAGCAGCTTCTGGCTGCTACTGGAGAATTGTTTCTTTCTGTGTCTATCCCAAATCTTAGGATTGGTGAATAAATTAAATTGTAGATTGTATTCTATTTCTATTAATTGAAACATTGTTTTTCAGGCATTCCTTTAAGAGCCCATTTGTGCTGCTTCTGTTTTTAATCAACTGGTAGATTGTTTTGGTGCTATTAATCTGCTTTTGATTAATTGCAATTTTCTCTGAAATCATTCTTAAAAAGAAATCCATATTACAAAGAAAGAAAGAAAATAATTAAAAACAAATTGGCTTTGGATAGTTAGGGAATAGAGACTTATTTATCCAAATATTTACCGTATGTGTTATATGAAAGTTAGTTCTGCTGAATTCAATTAAATGTTAAATGTTTTCATTTGTTTCATTTAAAATTTGTGTATGGCACCTCCAGAAACAAAATACTCTGAGCAACTTACAACACAAAAACAT
>NW_015389709.1:2475-26837 GCF_001527695.2 Protobothrops mucrosquamatus
CTGTAAATATATGCACAAAGATTCAAATTCTTGATTCCAACATTTCTTTTGTAATAATTCATCTAGAAGCATTAAGAAAAAATACTATCATCTATTGTAGTCTCTGTAAATTGTACATTTACAATATAGTCAGGTAATACAGGCTTGTCTTAAAAGATCTGACTTTGGAGCTCTTTAAACATTATAATGTATGAGGGTGGAGGTTCAGTCTCCGAGCTAGTGGGTTGGTTTCTGAACATTTGGAATCCAACCCACAAGCTCGGAGAATGAACTTCTACCCTCATCTTATACTCGAGCTACATATATTTGCCACTAGCACAAATATAATGTATTAAAGTAGTTACATATGTATGATAACCTTCATAGTGTCTATTTAAAGTGCACTCATTGTCATGTTTTTCCTTTCCCTCCAGGTCCTTTCAATATGTCCCAAGGACATGAGAGCGGATATATGCGTGCATCTCAATCGGAAGGTTTTTAATGAACATCCAGCTTTTCGGCTAGCTAGTGATGGCTGCCTGCGAGCACTTGCAGTGGAATTCCAGACAATCCATTGTGCTCCCGGAGACCTTATCTATCATGCTGGTGAAAGCGTAGATGCCCTCTGCTTTGTTGTCTCAGGATCATTAGAAGTCATACAGGATGATGAGGTGGTGGCCATCTTAGGTAGGATGATGAACTGGCAGCCATCTGCCATTACTCTGATACAAATGGGGCATTTTTATACACTTTAAAGTGATAAGACAATTGCTTAAAATGTCAAGGGGGTACTATCACCCAGTCATTGTTATTTAACAAGTTATATTGAGACATGTTGTTGTTATAGGTAAAATCCATTGATGAGTTTATTTTTTAACAAAATTCCAGACTACAAAACTTTAGATCAGGGGTGTCAAACTCGCAATGTCATGTGACGTGTCGCGACATATCATGATTTTTTTTCCATTGCTGGCATCCGGCCCATAGGCCGGCAGTTTGACACCCCTGGTTTAGATGGTGTTTGAATCTATTAAGTTTTGTACTTAATTCTTATTTATTTTCTTATATAAAATAAAAATGTTTATATAAAATAAATATTCATATCCTCCCTTTCCCCCGAAGGCTCATAAAGGTGTACATTGAATTTTCTCCCTTGGTTTTTAACCACAAGAATCCTTTTAAGGGCTTGGGCTGAAACAATTAGTCACATAGGAACAAAAATTAATCAGCCTACTTCCCCATCATGGATGACATGATAGCAATGTTCCAATATCTAAAGGGTTGCCACAAAGAAGAGGGAGTCAAGCTATTCTCCAAAGCACCTGAAGGCAGGACAAGAAACAATGGATGGAAACTAATCAAGGAGAGAAGCAACCTAGAACTAAGGAGAAATTTCCTGACTGTTAGAACAATTAATCAGTGGAACAACATTGCCTCCAGAAGTTGTGAATGCTCCAACACTGGATGTTTTTAAGAAGAGATTGGACAGCCATTTGTCTGAAATGATATAGTGTTTCCTTCCTAAGTATGGGGTTGAAGTAGAAGACCTCCAAAATCCATTCCAACTCTGTTATTCTGTTCTATTCACCCAAATTTGTTTACTCTATTAGCAAAAGTCTTTTTTTTAAAAAAAAATAAATCCTTCTTTATACCCTCATACATTTTGAGAGTAGATTGTGAGAGCATAATTATTTCAAGCTAGCAAAATAATGGGCACAAGGTCACCTAGATGCAAACATTAATTGCTGACTGTTAGGAGCTGAACATAATTTTTTACTCCTATTTATATTATGCACAATATTATTAAATACAATTAAGAAAAAATAAATGAATATATGTTATTTTCCTCCTGTCCATGACCTGCTTTAATATAGTAATTAGCTAGAAATGTAAGATGCTTGGCTATTGTATGAGCTTGCTAATGCTGTGGTAATGAAGTGTGTGTAATATAATAGCCTCCCCAAGGAAACATCACAAGTGTGCTGCTCATCCTATCAGAATGAAAAACGTCATTCTAGAACTACATCCATCAGAACAGAAATCATTGATTCATAAATACTGTGAATTGTTTGCTTGGCATAATACTTATTTTCATAGGGAAAAGTAAACACACCCACCACATTTAGATTTAACAATGGGTAAAATGAGACATATTCAAGTGGTACAGACGGTTGATGGGGAATGAAACTTTATAGAATAATTTTCTTTGGGCCAAGGCCACATTTGATTACCTGTTTCCCAAAGTAAAGAGCCAAGAATAAATACTAAGATTGGTTTAATTCAGTTTAACTATAAGCCTAATTAAAGCTAGATGCAATGAATTAAATACAGTTATTTAAAGTAGAGTAGAGTAGAGTAGAGTAGAGTAGAGTAGAGTAGAGTAGAGTAGAGCAGAGCAGAGTAGAGTAGAGTAGAGTAGAACAGAACAGAACAGAACAGAACGGAAAACAGAGTTAAAAGGGACCTTGGAGGTCTTCCAGTCCAAGGTCCTGGAGGTCTTCCAGCTCAGGCAGGAAACCCTATACCATTTCAGATAAACCTATGTATTAAATAAATAATATATATTAAATAAATATCCCTCTTCCTCATTTCAAAACAATTTGATGAGCAATTTGGAAGAGCGCTGATGGCTGCATTCAGGACCTCAGAAGCCATGTGATCCTGGGATCTCACATTATGCACAATCATCCTAATGTTAACTGCCATGGTAAAACATTTTTCAAAACTGGGAGCACCAAAAGATTTACTTAAGGATATCCTTTCCTCACGTGGTACTGTTTCTCCCTCATGAGTCTTGATTTCAGGTGGGATTTAGGAATCATCCATATCTGATCTTTTCATTTTTAAATCCAGGCAAATTCAGTCTCTGCCCTGAGGTGATTTGGCTTTTCTTTTAGCAAACTTGGTAGCCCTCAATCTACTTTTAACAAGCTGCAAGGAATCAATCAATCGTCCCTCAAGGAAGACCCTTCCCTCTTTTCTGTCATCCTGATGACAACAAAGCAAAGGTGGAACAGATGAGAGGGAAGGAAGAAATGATGAGAAAATGAAAGAGACTGAAAAGACAATGGAACAAAAAGAGGGAAGAAAACATGGCTGTAAACACTTTAGTGTCTGGGCTTACAAGAATGTAGTTCCTCAGATAATGTGGCTCTTCATAGAAACCAGTTCTTAGATCTGTTTTAGCCCTGTTGTTTCCCAAGAGTCCACTGATGGATTTCACCCTGTTCCTTACAGTTATTTTCATTTACCTTGCTGTAGTTACAGTACATGAAACTCATCTAAAAAAATAAAAAAGAATGGGCATAAGAGTTGTGTACAAGAGCAGACAGAGCTGGACTGTTCGAATATATTTTCTGCTATATAAAATGTCACATTCTTACTATTAGAAACTATATGAACTAAGATGGTTAAATGCTTGGGATAGAAAGCTTTCAAATTCACATCCTTTGATATTAGAAAGTTTCTTTCTAATATGGCATCAGAACAGTGTCACATCCTTCTTAGAGTACCATTAATCTACAAGCTATTAGCAAAGAATGAATGGAATATATCTGCAGAAGCAAATATTTATACAAAAAATGTTCCTATTAGGGCAAATTGAGTTGAAATGTGCACAAAAAGGGAAACTTGACAACAGAAAGGAATACATTTGAGTGTGTATGTTAAATCACAGATCGATGTGGAAATTGGATGGAGTAGAGTTGGAGTGAAACCAACTAAGATCAAAATTAGACAAAATTGTCCACTACTGGTTCATATTGATTTGCTATAGTAGATGGCAGATGCTTTCTGAGGATAACTAATGCCTATATCTTTAGGGGGAATGATTTACTATCAACCAGCTAAAGGTCTTTTGCCAATTAAATACTGATTTTTAACCAATTACTGTGTATTAATTACTTGACTACAATTTGCTATGGGAACATATTTAGACTAGTAAATTTTTGAATAAAGGTGTCTGCTTCTTTTGATATATGGAATAACTTAACATTCAGCAAACATTAACACCGTACATCTTCAAAAACCGAGAAAGCCTCATAGACTACAGTGTTGCGATTTTGTTAGAGATCAGATTATTTTTATAAACATTACTAGCTAACCTCTTACCAATTAATTGCTGTTAAAGGAAAAAGTCAATAGTCCCATATTGTCTTGATTAAATAATGTTCAGTTATGATTCCTAGCCTTCCCAAACATGCCTTAAGCCCAATCTAAGAAGTCTTCCTCCCAATCAACCTTGCCTTTGGCTGCAATTCATGTTCTTCTATGTTGTGGAATGAAGCTAGCAGGCCAAGTATCACACTTTCCTATTGCAAAGCAAAGAATTGGAGACATATATACACTTGTAACACTTTCCTTCTGTTGCAGAGGCATGTGGAAGAAAAAGAAAAGAATTTCAGTTTCAGTGATTCCACAGAGCTACCACCTAATTGCATTTAAGTTAGCGGTCCTTGCTAAAGACATCTGAGATACTGGCCATTCTTTTTTCTTATGAAGGCAAAACCCATGAATTAATTTTCTCCAGAACATGCATGATTGTCATACCTTTAGCACGTCCACATTCACCTTTGTTTCCATATTGATTATATCCTCAAAGGTCCAGTACTAAGTTAGCCTGGGTCTTCCATAAGACTCCTGCTGCTCATTCTTGGCCCAGACCTTCTGTGGTATCGGATCTATTGAAACAAGAGAAGCCCTTTAGTGATAATGAAGCAAAGCAGCCAGTGACTTCCTAAAGCATAATCAAAGAGAGACTAAAAATTCAGATGTAACATTTTTATGCAGGATTATGGCTTCCTACTCTCCCAAGCCTAGCAAGAGTTCAATTTAACACCTGTAAAGACAAACCATTTTTTAAAGATAAACCATTTTGGTTTGCCACCTTGATATCCTTGCAGAAAGTATATGGCATGATTTGTTAAGTTTCATTTCATTTATTTCATTTATACCCCGCCCTTCTCCCGGAGGACTCAGGGCGGCTTACAGCCAGTTTAAAACAATCCCACATAAATACCAAATACAAATCTAAAATAATTAAGAATAAATATTTGAATTGGCCGCTCTATTAAAATTTTGTTAAAACCAATTAAAATACCCCCTAGGCCAGTCCTGCCTGCTGAAANAGGGCGCGGCGGAAGGAGGGGAGATCCGGAATCACCCGGATCTCTGGGGGCAGCTCGTTCCAGAGGGTGGGCGCTCCGACAGAGAAGGCTCTCCCCCTGGGGGTCGCCAACCGACACTGTCTGGTTGGCGGCACCCTGAGGAGGCCCTCTCTGTGGGAGCGTATCGGCCGGTGGGAGGTAATCTGTGGCAGAAGGCGGTTATATTAAGTTATATTAAGTGAAACAAATTGAAGAGCAAATAGTGTATATTGATCTTTAACAGTAGTAATTTTACTTTTCTCTTATGTATCTCAACATTTCAGCCTTTATTTGATCAGTGATTGGTAAGAATTTCAGTCCATCCTAGTGTCAATAGGAGCAGCTTTAATTACCGAAAATATCTTTTACTCTTTTCATCATCCTGGGTACACCATCCTGTGAATTACTTATTATGTCACCAAGAATTCTGATAGAAAATATAAATTGATCTCAAAGGGAATTGCGCAATAAAGAGTTTGACTAGGCCTTTCCTTAAGGTACTTTGTCAAATTGCTTAGCTACAGTGATTCATGAAGCTGATTTGTTTTTCAATTAACAGAAAAAAGTGGTTGTCAGTGGAGCAGCTGCAGGAATGAAAGAATCTGTGCCAGATGAATAAGGAAAAACTCCTCTCATCCTTGAATTACACTGCATGAAATGGTAGAGAAGAGATCAAATAGTTGCACCTTCTATTCCTGAAGTTACCTTATACTAAATGTTACTTCTCAGAGGCAAAACAGGCAGTTGTTAGTGGTAAAGTTGATTTTGAGATACAGGTAGTCTTTGACTTACACCCACAGTTGAGCCACAATTTCTATTGTTAAGTGAGATATTTGTTAAGTGAGTTTTGACCCATTTTACGACTTTTTTTGCCACATTTGTTAAGTGAATCATTCAGTTGTTAAGTTAGTAACAAGGTTGTTAAATGAATCTGGCTTCCCCATTTACTTTGCTTGTCAGAAGGTCGCAAAAGGTGATCATATGACCCCCGGGACACTGCAACCGTCATAAATATGAACCAGCTGCCAAATATCTGAATTTTGATCATGTAATATAGGATGCTGTAATGGTCATAAGTGTGAAAACTGGTCATAAATCATATTTATCAGTGCCGTTGTAACTTTGAATGGTCACTAAACAAACTATTATAAGTTGAGGACTACCTGTACTTTGCTTAGTATCGGTCTATGGAGACTCTCAGCCATCCAGGTCATGGTTGTCCCAAAGGTGCTTTTCAAAAGGCAGTTGGACTTTCTTGGTTTTTTTCTTTGAAGACATTTCACTTCTCATCCCAAAAGCTTCTTCAGTTCTGGCTACGTTCTGTCTTAGTTTGCTTAGTATCTTAAGTACATTAAACTTTCCTTTGATGGAACTGCTGTTCTCACAAGGTACTAGCTACTAACTATTGCATAGTTAGCATAGTGAGTATATTGTAATCATACTCTTCAATTAAAAGTCATAGCGGAACCCTTCTTGTCTGGGTTCAAGCCTGGGCATGAGACAGAAACTGCAATGGTCCTTTTTATGGATGAACTGCAATGGGATTGGATGGGGGAGCCATTTCTTGTACTCAGAAGAAATGGATCCCCCATACTCCCCTAAATATTAAGACCTAATTGTCTCAGGAGCATTCAACATTATCAACCATGGCATTCTTTTGGACTGTATATTAGGTTTGGGGACAGATGGCATCATTCTACAGTAGGCCTTCTCCTTCCAGAATGTATAGTTCCACTTAGTGTTGAGGATGGAGAATTTGAATTCTTTGTCACTCCAATGTCAGGTGCCTCAATGCTTGTACTTCTCCCCCCACCCACACACACTTTTTTAAAAAATGGTTACATGAAGCCACTTGGTAAAGTCAACCATTGATTTGGAATGAGGTATTATTAGTATAAAAGAGCCAATTTAGGGTAGTGGTTAAGACTGCTTAGAAATGGGATACCATGAGTTCTAATCCCTCCTTAGGTACAAAGTCAGCAGGATGATCTAGGTCAGTCATTCTTTCTCAGCCTAAGAAGAGGAAGGCAATGGCAAACCATGACTGAAATCTTGCCAAGAAAACTGTAGGAACTTATTCAGGCAGTTGTCAGTAGTCAACAATAATTTGAAGGCACACACAAACTAACATAAATTCATAAATTCATGGTTTGGATAAGGGGATAGATGGGGAACTCATCAAATTTGCAGACGACACCAAGCTGGCAGGAATAGCCAACACTCCAGAAGATAGGCTTAAGATACAGACCTGAAGATTGGGCGCTATCTAAAAAAATGAAATTCAATGGTGAAAAAAGTAAGGTTCTACATTAGGCAAGAAAAACCAAATACACAGGTACAATATAGGTGGTACCTCGCTCAATAGTAGTAACTGTGAGAGGGTCCCGGAATCCTAGTTGACAATCACTTAAATATGAGCCAGCAGTGTGCTGCAGCTGCCAAAAAAGCCAACACAGTGCTAGGCTGCATTAACAGAGGCATAGAATCAAGATCATGTGAAGTATTAATACCACTTTACAATACCTTGGCAAGGCCACACTTGGAATACTGCATCCAGTTTTGGTCACCACAATGTAGAAAAAAGATGTTGAGACTCTAGAAAGAGTACAGAGAAGAGCAACAAAGATAATTAGGGGACTTGAGGCTAAAACATATAAGGAACAGTTGCTGGAATTGGGTATGTCTAGTTTAATGAAAAGAAGGACTAGGGGTGATATGATAGCAATGTTCCAATATCTCAGGGGTTGCTACAAAGAACAGGGAGTCAAGCTATTCTCCAAAGCACCTCAAGGCAGGACAAGAAGCCATGAATGAAAACTGACCAAAGAGAGAAGCAACCTGGAATTAAGGGGAAACTTCCTAACAGTGAAGACCAGTGCTTTTTTTGTAAAAAAAAAAAAAAAAAAAAAGGCGCCGAAACTCACACGTGTCATACAACCCGCCTTGCCTACCCTACAAGGTTCCATCCAAAAAAGGTGCCGGAACTCCGTTCTGGACGTTCTATGACCAAAAAAAGCCCTGGTGAAGACAATTAACCAATGGAACAGCTTGCCTTCAGAAATTGTAGGCACTCCATCACTGAAGATTTTTAAGAAGAGACTAGACAGTCACTTGTCTGAAATAGTATACGTTCTCCTGCTCGAGCAGGGGGCTGGACTAGAAGACCTCAAAGGTCCCTTCCAGCTCTATTCTATTCTATTCTATTCTATTCTAATCAAGGAGAGAAGCAACCTAGAACTAAGAAGAAATTTCCTGACAGAACAGTTAGAACAGTGGAACAACTTGCCTCCAGAAGTTGTTCCAACACTGGATGTTTTTAAGAAGAGATTGGATAACCATTTGTCTGAAATGGTATAGGGTTTCCTTCCTGAATAGGGGGTTGGATTAGAAGACGTCTAAGGTCCCTTCCAACTTCTATTCTATTCTATTCTATTCTATTCTATTCTATTCTATTCTATTCTATTCTATTCTATTCTATTCTATTCTATTCTCCCAGTTTAGGCCAAACAAGAGATGCAATAGTAGGTAGGAGCTCTGAGGATGAATGGGATGGAATAAACTCATCCAGCATGATGAAGTTCTGATTGTGCAGAGGCCACCTGGTATCAAGGAAGTTTCATTTTTAGCTAAATAGGGTGAGACCTGTTAATGGTGATATGTTGTACTCAACCCTCAACTTTGTTAAACAGATTTTTATAGATACAGCTGTACTAAATACTTATTCTTAAATTTTGGAACATTTGGAATTACACTTAAATAACTCCCTATAGGCCAGGGTTACTTCCACCAACAACAACATTGATTCCTAACAAGTTCTTTTCCTACTTTATTCTATTGTGTGTTTTATTTGCTTTAATGTGCAGATACAAGTACTAAACCAATAACCATCTACATGCTGTAATGTATGTTAATGCTATACCTTAGTCATATAAATAGCCCTTTGACAAAGTAAAAAAAAAAACTGTTGGGAAGCACCTAGCCTTACAGATGAAAGATAAATGATAAAGGGTAGAGCTAATCAAGAGTCACTGCACAACTATAAAAGGGCCAGAACCAGCCTTCCTTGGAACCTTATCTAATTGACAAAATGAAGGCAAATATACATGTCCCAGGATAATGTTGCAGGATCCAATCTGGGTAGGTCACTGGGATTAGAGCTTTCAGACTCATGCCGGAGTCCATCCTCAAGGAACTTCTCTCTACTGGAACATGTGCTTTGAGCTATTCTATGCATAGTATTTATGTGGTGCCTGGTTGAGTGTGGTTTCTTATTGGCTGATTGGGATGTTGACTGCTGTTAAGCCTAATTGTTCCCAAGGGACAGCTGCCAGATTGGGGAGATTCTGTTATTATAGGCAGAACATAATAAAGTAGTTAGCTTGAATTCTGCATGTGTAAATCTGATTGTCCCTTCCTTATTATAGGACAATAACACTCCTATAATACTGTATATTAGAATATTCATAAACTTTCTATTCGCTGTTTCCACTGTTTGCTTCTGTGTTTTGCCGACTGATTAGATGTGTAATCCAAACCAATCAGAGACCTGTGGTGAATAAAATCAAGGATTTGTGAACTTTTGACCCACACAAATCCCTGAAAATTATTTAAAGGAATTGTAATTCTTTAAAATTATTCATTAAAGTGTCTCCTTCAGGTCTCACCTTGCTTGTTTGTAATGTCATGAAATCTAGAAAATCTGTTTGACCAGAAATAGTTACAAATGTGTGTATGTGGGTTTGTGTGTGTTTGTGTTTGTGTTTGAAGAGCAATTATTTTCAGCTCTTTAAAAACTGATGTTGATCAACCAGACCATCTGTTTCTCTTTCTAATAGTTATTAAATCCCAGTAGTTACCTCAAAGTGCTCAATCTTTATTCAGTTTCCTTATACCTCAAAACCTAACAATTTGTTAGATTGGGCATGTGGCAATGAAGGTTATTAGGATGGGCAGCACAGTGGATCAAACCATCTCCTCAGAAATTTGTCATCTCACAAGCCTGGGTAGTCAGGCTAACACAGAGATCTTGTGATCAAAGATTACCTTTTTCTAAAGGAACTGTATTGGATCTTGATTCTATACATTCTTACTAGTTCAGACAAGATGCTGGTCCTAACTCCCAAAGCTATAGACCATATATGGCAGGTCTGTCAAACTGGCGGCCTACAGGCTGGATGCGTCTCAAGCAGGTCACACCCACCCCTGCTCCACAAAGGCAAAAAAATGTCACGATATGGCACAATACATCATGTGACATGATCGAGTTTGACAGTGACATACAGCAAGGCAGTTAGATCTCACTAGATGCTTCTTGGGCCCAGAGTACCCCAAGGTACTCTGGACCCCAAGGGGGAGGGCCTTCTCTGTGGGAGCTCCCACCCTCTGGAATGAACTGCCCCCAGAGATCAGGGTGATCCCTGATCTCCCTTCCTTCCGCCGCGCCCTTAAGACATGGTTATTCCAGCTTGTGGGACTGGCCTAGGGGAAACTTTTAGAGGGGGTTTTAATTATAATTTTAATTAAACCAAATTACTAATATTTCCCTTTTAATTAATTTTTAAATTTGTAGTGTGATATTTCTGTATTTTTACCCGGTTGTTAGCCGCCCTGAGTCCGCAAGGAGAAGGGCGGGATATAAATCTAATAAATAAATAAATAAATAAATAAATAAATAAATAAATAAATAAATAAATAAATAAATAAATAAATAAATAAATAAATAAATAAATAAATAAATAAATAAATAAATAAATAAATAAATAAATAAATAAATAAATAAGAGCAACAAAGATGATTAGGGGACTGGAAGCTAAAACATATAAGGAACAGTTGCTGGAATTGGGTATGTCTAGTTTAATGAAGAGAAGGTCGAGGGGGGACATGATATCTCAGGGGTTGCCACAAGGAAGAGGGAGTCAAGCTATTCTCCAAAGCACCTGAAGACAGGACAAGAAGCAATGGATGGAAATTAACCAAAGAGAGAAGCAACCTAGAACTAAGGAGAAATTTCCTGACAGTTAGAACAATTAATAAGTGGAATAATCTGCCTCCAGAAGCTGTGAATGCTCCAACACTGGAAATTTTTAAGAAGAGACTGGACAGCCATTTGTCTTAAATAGTATTGGGTTTCCTGCCCCAGCAGAGGGCTGGACTAGATGACCTCCAAGGTCCCTTCCAATTATTATTATTATTATTATTATTATTATTATTATTATTACTACTACTACTACTACTACTATTATTATTGTCATCATCATCATTATCGTTATCATTATCATATATATTTGGTTATATTAAGTACATTATTAAGGCTGTAGCCAAGAAAGTCTGTCATCAGTTCCAAGTACACTTCCTTCCAATTTTCTTAGGCAAACTAATAATAATAAAAAATCCTGTTAAATTTCCTTTTTGTGACAGAGTGGCAAATGTTGAAATCAAAGAACAAAAACCACAGCTATATCTGCTATTTAAGTAATAATAAATAAATTTATTTATTTAATAAATTTGTAATACCCAATTAAGGAAGACCATATATGAGATTAACATGAATACAAATACTTTATTGGAATTATAAAAGTATCGGCTGTCAAAGATGGTTGTCAATAGCATTGGTGTGTCCATGGGTGTGTCTATGTGTCAAAAAAGAAAAGGATGACAGCCATGACTGTGTGCTATCAAAGTCTGATTTCTTTTCATGTGCATTGTGGAAGCCCCTGATTCATGGCCAGCCAACTCTTCACCACAGGAATGATTTGTGTAGGCTACAGTCAGATATGTATTGCAGTTCTTAGATATCTTGAATGCATGTCCTCAGACATAAACCTACCAAGATCCTGAGGTCAGTTCATGCATTTTCCTCCCTGTATGTTTTTTTACTGACAATTTCATCCATTACCAAGATATTCTGTACTCATGTAACCCCATTTCTTGGTCTTAAATAATAAAATTCGTAGCAAGTCAGAATTCAGCCAATAATAAATTTACGGTAAATGTGCATTAGCAACAGCCCTCACTAGCACTCCTAACTTTATATTAAGAAATCCATCACAGGTGAATGCAAGTTAAGTGTAATACAAATCAATCAGCAATAAAAAAAATATCCTTATTATATTAATATGAAGAAAAACTCCCATCAGGCCTTATTACAGCCTTCATAACACAGTCTTTGTTATATATCTATGATGCTGTCATTCACCCTTAAAACATAAACCAGATAATAGATTAAAACTGGCTGTTATCTTTAAAAACACTTTCTGGACGTTTTCTAAACTGCACAGGAAAATCCCAAAGCAGGAAAGACAACTATATCACATTAAGAACCACAGCAGCTTTTGTGGGAGGAATGACAGATTAGTTTAAGTTAGAGAGCAAAGCTCACATAGGTTGGGCACTATTGGCAAAAAAACATAGGGATAAGAAATCCAAACTTCTTGATTTAGCTATCAAAAAGGCTGGAATGTGGTAGACATATTTGTACATGTTTATATTTCCTTAAAGGTCTTTAAAGGATTGGAAAAATAGACTTGATTTTGGTGTAGGAATGTTTTTTTTTAATTACAAACTTTATACATTTGTTTTTTTATCTATTAAGTGTAATTCAACCTGTCTTTTGTCCTGTATTGAAGACTATGTGGATGGCAAGAATACTGAGGGAGCTGCTGAGGTGGAATGTTCAGGCTGATCAATCTTCCTTATTTGATGATCTTATTGTTGGCCTTTTTTTTCTCCTTGTATAGCTCTATGACATGCAAGTATATTGTCCATTCCTTTGTTTGCCACTCAGAAAGCATAGGACATTGGGGACCATCTTGGCAAACTGCTGTTGGCAATGCAGTCTCATTAGATAGGATTTGATTAGCTCTTGAACATCATTAGCAACTTACTTTTAATTCCATAAAAATTTGCAATGGAAAATAATGAATATTAGTGGTGCAGTCCCAAAAAGCTCTACAGTTTGTAAAAATGGAGTAGCTATGAATGGGCCACTTTGTACATTTGCTTTCTTCAACTCCATTATTTGTTTCAGGAGCAGCATATGATATCATCTTAAAAGCAGACAAAGCAAGAAGGAATGGATTCAAAGATAATGAAGAAATGGAATTTTGGTTAAAGGGTTGAACTGTTCTTGGAAGCAGAGGGGTTGAGAATAAAGTAAAGTTCTGCACTAAATATTTCTGCCTGCTGTACATTCAGACTGGGTCCAAATCATGTTCTAGCACTGTATGCCATAAATGCCATGCCTATTTTCTGTGCATAAAATATCAGAGCCATCCTTGGAAACTTAGTGCAAAATGTGCACAGCAAAACTGGGAAAGAGATTGATGGGACGACTATGGAGGGATTAATTTCATGCAGCTAATTTGCATCTTAACTGCCTTTGTGCAGATATTTTTAATGGAAAATATATGGAGAATTTTCTTTACTATATAGTCAAAGATATTTGAAAGCTGCCACATTGAAAAGAGCTTTGAACTGCTTATTCAGATGTTTCTTAAACAAAAGAACATACTGTGCTACTAGACAGTTTTGAAGAATCCTCCTGCTCCAGAAAAGATTTCCTGACATATATGGTGGTGATGTCAGTCTAATTCTTTTTATCTTGCTTTGCTTAAAGATGTCAGAGCCTTATTGAAATCAAAAGGTTGTGTAGCTTCTGTATATGCTAGACATTTGTAAGACCTCCAAATCAATCTTATTTGGCTTGGTAGGACTGTCAGTAAGAGACTCATTTATTGGTCTAATACAGCTTTCCCCAGTTTAGCACCTAGTCCATAGTGGTAATTCTGGGATTTATAATCCCAGTATGTCTAAAGGATGCCAGTTGGTAAGGCTGTTCTAGCATGAATTTTTGTACTAAATTTTTATTCACTTCATAATAGTGCATTTCCACATGGAGATGTCTACTGCTTATCTCTATTGCTATGTTAGACCAATAAGACCAATATTCTGCAATTTTTGTTTTACTGTAGTCAAGATAATCCAATGTATCTAAATTCAACAGCAAGTTCTTATTTTGCAAATTGCATTCAAAATGCATGGGAGCTGCATTTATAATTTCTCTTGCATAGATCCCAACCAGTTCAATTACGTTCTTACTCTTTAATTATAAACTTCATTTCCCTCTGCTCCCTCCTTTAACTGTCCAGTCTTCAAAGTTCCATCTTATGTTGTTTTTCTTCCAAATGCAAAGATATGTGGGCTTACCCATGGGAAGGATTCTTATATTTAAAGTGTTATTAAATACATCTAGACCTTTAGCTAAAACCAACACTCTAATCACTCTTTTGCTGTTAATTCTGAAAAAAGTTCAAAAATCCTTATACTTATACTCAAAACTTCCTTCATAAAAGATTAAAAGAAATTCACCCAGAGAATACCGAAACTTGCCATTTCAGAGTTTCTCAATGTTTAAAAAGCAATACAAAATTCATTCCAAAGTGAGGATTGGCTGAATTTTATGTCCTTAAAAGCTACATTAATCATATGAACTTTGACAGGATCCTCAACTCCCAGCTGCTCAACTCACAAGCTGATTGCAAAAATGTCAGTTCATGAGGAGCTGCTGTCTGAAATATATATGGGTTCTCTCACGATCTCTCCTTTCTTCAGAGAGATTTCACTTGTTCAGAATCTACATCCAGCAGCTAATTTCATCCATAATGTCATCTCTGCTTCTTCAAGGATGCTTCAATTTACCATGTCTTCGCTGGAGTCACCAGAGTCACTTTTCTGACATGGGCATCTATACAAATTGTTTAAATACATGCAAAGATATCTACAATAATTTTTCCAACATCAACAGCCAGAAATGAGCAGCAGAGAAAACATTTATCCATTTACTGAAACATACCTGTGAGGTCAGGGCCAGCCTTGTAGTCAAGCAGATTTTTGTGATTGGCAGATGTTGGAAAGCTGCTCCTACACTTCTTACTGAGCCCTTTTGTTGAAGAACACAGTTCTGTATGTTACACAACTTGCCCTGAATTCTATATTGTATTTGCTGTGGTGTAGTACAGGGGTCCCCAACCCCCGGTCCGTGGCCCAGTACTGGGCTGTGGCATGCCCGCAACTGGTCTGCACAAACAAGGAAAGACCCATCCACAGGATGCAGGCAGTAAACATTACAGTAAACATTACAGTATCCTATCACTGCTAGTTGCAAGGGAGTGTGATGGCTCAGTGGTTAAAGGCACTGAGCTTGTCAGCTAGAAAGCTGACAGCCTAGGTTCAAGACCTGAGCACCATGCTACAGTGTGACGTCCCCTTACTTGCCCCAGCTTCTGCCAGTCTAGCAGTTCATGATCACAGAAGTGTCTTAGGATAATGCTGGCTCTCTTGGCTAAGAAATGGAGAGAAGCACTGCCCCCTACTGTCAGAAACAACAGGATAGGGGAAATCTTTACTTTATCACTGGTAGTTAAGAAAGATATTGATGATCAGGCTAGTAATTTTCTGTGTAAAGAGTAGGCACCAGGACCATCTTGGCAATAGTTTAGATTGACACTATTGATTTCTTATATATCATAAATGAGCAGACAAGCAGCTGTTTCTAGGCAGTTTCATATTATGCTTATTCATTTAATTAATTATTTTACCAAATCACATAATTAATAATTAGTAATTAATTGTTCATGTATTTATAGGGTTTTATTATGCTGTTCCAAACCACCCAGAATCACTTAGGTTAGATGACTGGAGTAGAAATTTAATAAATAAATAAAATAATTATTATTCATTTTTATACTTACAAAGGAATCTAGAATACAGTATATAGGCAAGCAGAAAAGTAGTGTATTTCAGTCAGAAAACGAATATGTCACAGTACATCAGCATTTTTGCAATTTGTTATTTTAGATTATGAAGAATATTTAATTATCAAGGAAGCACATCTATAAACAGTACACTGAAAACAAGGACATTTTAACAAGTTTTGTAATGCTGTGGTAATAAATGAATAAATAAATAAATAATAAATAAAATTTTAAAGCAACACATAAAGCACGCTATTAGCAGCAAACTCAGCAGGGCAAACATTTACTTTCTGCCATGTTGTTATCTAAAAATCATTAGTGGAATTATGTTATTCCCAATAGCTCATGTTCTTCTTAGTAAAGCTATTAAATCCATTCTGAAATATCCATTTAGAGTTCTATAAATTGTATTACAAGAGATAGCTGCACGACCCAAATAAAAAGTTCAGGCAAATTCAAATAGATTGTATCAGATTTATAATCTCACTATGTGCTATGGTTGAGAGTCTACTCCCTCTGCCATGTTACTTTTCTAAAAAACTATGGGAAGATTAAAAGGACGTTGACAATAGGAAGCAGGCCTGTTTCCACTGCTAGACCTTGACAGAGAAAAGAACAGCTATCCTATTCTTTGATGCAATTTTATGAAAGATACTTTGAAGGCATTGCTTGATCAGTAGCATCTAGTGAACCAAGTAACCTGTAATAGTCCCACAACATTTGACTTTTAGCTAAATGAGGGGAGGGGAGACAAAACTATCTTTCTTCTTTCATATTTTGGGCATTAAAGACAATTTTAGAGATACGACTGAATGTCAACAGCAAACATTCAGTCTTGTGGACTGTCACCATTCTGCTCTTGAACCTCTATGGCATTATGCAATATACTGGTAAATTGAAGGCCATGCTAGATACATCTTTATATATCAGGGTTCCCCAACCTTTCCAGCTTTGCTGATGGGTGGGTGGGGAGAGGGAATGGTTCCATGTGAGCGGTGGACGAGTGCATGCACACACACGCAACTCCATTTGCACTAGCAGTGGGCACGCCGTCCACCGCACACACAGTGGAACTTCATGTGCATGCACGCACTCGCCCACTGCTTGCACAAGTGGATGTACACATGCATGCTTGCCCACCACTTCCGTGGTCTAGGGGTTGGGACCCCTGGTATATATTTTTTATATCTTTACCTGATAGAAATATATGAAAACACTTGACGGTAATGTGCATAAAAGAGAACACTAAAATCTGTTCTATTTTACATGAATCGAATATTTATCTTAATACAAACATGCAGATTGTACTTTAAACCAAATAGTATGTTTGTCAAAACTTGTTATGGACTGCACTTAGTAGAAGAATCTAAAATATACTAATGCTGGTATATCACTCGGGAAGTGCTATAACAATAGAGCTGTGATATATTTTTAAAAAGGATGTGATATATATTTAAACGGGATTCATCATGAGCTCCTGATATCAGTTTCTAAAACTTTTAGTTTATAATAACAACATACGAATCTGCCTGTGCTTCAAATTTTTCTCCCAAGATATTTCTCACAGTTGCTTCCTAAATTGAGCAATATGTTACTCAACTACAACAAACGAGCTTTCTCAGCAGTAGTACCTCGATTTTTTAACACTCTTCTTCTTTATTATGATTTTACAATCTTTTCAACACCAGGAGAAGAAAAAAAACCCTTCATTTTTATCAACCCATAGAATCCCACTATACTCACTATAATCTATACAATTTATTCTACACCTCATCTTTTTATTTGCTATTTGTTATGCATGAAAATGTAGATAAAAATGCTTGAAAAATTAAATCAAACGAGTCTCCTTCAACTCCCAGGGGCTAAATTGACACATCCATATCATTTTTGTGTATATGTGGCAATAATATAGAACCAAGTAGCCAATGCCTTCTTGTGGGCTGATTTTCAAGTTTTCATAAGAGCCTAAAGCTCTGTTTTCCCTGGGGGAGTCCCTTCTACATGCAATGTTGTGCAGATTGTTGAAGCTTGGCTGAAAAGAGAAACCATAAAAAGAAGTGACACTCACTTTCCGTTGTTGAAATGGAGTGGCAGCAATGATGGGATTCAGCCAGTTCGCACCACTTCGGCAGAACCGGTAGCTAATTTTTTGTTGCCCAGGCCCAGAATGGACTTTTGGAAGTGGCATCCATACAGAGAACTGATTGTTCACATATTTGAATCTCACCACTGAATGGCAGAAATCACTATTATCAAAATGTAGTGTCCAATAGAGCCGATCAGAAGTGCCACCATGACAGGTCAAAAAGATGAGCGTCTGCAGAGCAGATCGGAATGACCCACATCCTCCCACCCACTCCCATCCTAGTAAGCAATACATTAAAGTGCTGATAATACATTTCTTGTGTCTTATTAAATTATCCTTGGTCTATTGGTTAGAACTCTTTTGAAAAACAGGAGGATTCAGACGCAGCCTTAAAAGTTAATATCCCAAGTATGCTTTAGTCCATCGTTTTAGTTCTTTTCTTGTCCAGCTTTTTGGGGACTAGAGCAAAGCAGTGTCTGTGCCTCTGCACATTTTCTGGACCTGGGGATGTGACCTCTTCTGCTAAAGACTTATGTGCAGCCTCAAGAGCCTCTATAAAGTTGCTGCTGAATTGTAACAGAAGGGGAAATTATTAAATACATTAATTATATCAAGTATATTACAGTACTTTATTTTAATTTGTTTTAATGTGACTTCTAGGCAGGATTCAGTTGTGTAAGAGTATAGTGTGATAGTCCCTTGCTACCATACTTTATTTCATTTAGCAGATAAAATAGAAGCAGGCTGATGGAGTGAGATAGGCAGACAATAGAGAAAGTGATATTCATTGTCTTGGCATCTTCCCACTTATTTTACAGCATTTGAGATAGTACCTGTAGTATAGCCAGAGACTCATTCATTCATTTTTGAGATGCCTGTCTCAATCAGGCAGAATTTAGAAGTAAGGTTTGAGATAGGTTTGCACTGATCCACACTCAGAATCCTAAGAATTGAGTTGAGTGTTTAGTACAGTGTTTCTCAACCTTGGAAACTTTAAGATGCCAGAATTATCTAGCCAGCATGAGAATTAAATTCTGGAAATTGAAGTTGGAAATTGAAATTAAAGTTGCCCAGATTGAGCAAACACTGGAATTACTGGATTAGTAGGACCAGTTTAGAAGTACACCTTTAGTTCAAAAGAGAAAAAATAAGGCTTTTATCCACATACTCTTCTTGCCTAGTGCAGAGGTACCCTGCTAACCATTTGTTAAGGACATTGCCTCACAATAAAAACTTTATTTCAGTTCCAGTGTGCCCCTGAGGCAGACCAAAGCAGGATCCAAGTGATCCATCAGGAAAATGGCATTTCCTATTGGAAAACAGAACACAATCTCCAATATGAAGATTCTGTTTCTCAAGGAAGAAGGATTCTGAAGAAGGTTGATGATCTGCAAGACTCTAGTTGGCTCTCTGCAGAACCATCCCCACCCCTCAACATCTGACCATAGGACTCTGTGCTTCTCTTGCCATTTCTCTTTGGGAGCTAGAGAGTACAGACCCCCCCTTTTAAGGTTCAGATAGGAATAGCAAATTTAATAATAATAATAATAATAATAATAATAATAATAATAATAATAATAATAATAATAATAATAATAAAGTTGGTAGGGACCTTGGAGGTCATCAAGTCCAACCCCCTGCTCAGGCAAGTAACCCTACACCATTTTGGACAAATGGCTGTCCAGTCTCTTCTTAAAAACTTCCAGTGTTGGTGCATTCACTGCTTCTGGAGGCAGGTTGTTCCACTGGTTAATTGTTCTAACTGTCAGGAAGTTTCTCCTTAGTTCTAGGTTGCTTCTCTCCTTGATTAGTTTCCATCCGTTGCTTCTTGTCCTGCCTTCAGGCGCTTTGGAAAATAGCTTGACTCCCTCTTCTTTGTGGCAGCCCCTGAGATATTGGAACACTGCTGTCATGTCCCCCTTTGTCTTTCTCTGCATTAAACTAAGCATACCCAATTCCAGCAACCGTTCCTTATATGTTTTAGCCTCCAGTCCCCTAATCATCTTTGTTGCTCTTCTCTGTACTCTTTCTAGAGTCTCAACATCTTTTTTACATCGTGCTGACCAAAACTGGATGCAGTATTCCAAGTGTGGCCTTACCAAGGCATTGTAAAGTGGTATTAATACTTCACGTGATCTTGATTCTATCCCTCTGTTAATGCAGCCCAGCACTGTGTTGGCTTTTTTGGCAGCTGCAGCACACTGCTGGCTCATATCTAAGTGATTGTCCATTAGGACTCCAAGATCCCTCTCACAGTTACTACTATTGAGCAAGGTACCTGTACATTTGGTTTTTCTTGCCTAAATGTAGAACCTTACTTTTTTCACCACTGAATTTCATTTTGTTAGATAGTACCCAGTGTTCAAGTCTGTCTAGATCCTTCTGTATCCTAAGCCTGTCTTCTGGAGTGTTGGCTATTCCTGCCAGCTTGGTGTCATCTGCAAATTTGATGAGTTCCCCATCTATCCCCTCGTCCAGATCATTGATGAAGATGTTGAAGAACACTGGGCCCAGAACAAGCCCTGGGGCACCCCACTATACACTTTATGGAATACACTACACAATTTATGGAATAACGTCTACAAATCACTTCCACAATTATCAGTAACTTCTGCTGTTTGTTTTTCTCCTCCCCAGCAAGTACAAAAGTTGACTAGAAAGGAAAAGAAAACATGCTGGAGAAAAGAAACCAGAGAGACAGGGGACCTTCATTCTCCTTGTTCCACTTCCCTTCTCTGCATCTGCTCTTACTTCTACACTTTCACCACAGTCGCCTCTAAAAAGAAGAAAGGGGAAACAGAGAGATGGTCTGGTCTGGGAACTGCTAACAAACATGGAGAAAGAAAGGAGTTGAGAACATGTAGTATCCTTGGCCCAAAGGGATATTCAAGATGGAAAGCCACATTCCATTTCATGAAGTAATGGGGAACTGTTTAAGAGTTAAAGCTAAATATTAATATCATTTCGAAACCATCATATTTCTGGGCAGAGAAATTGGGTGCATAATTTCTCCAAATTTGACCCTGAGAAGGAAATAGTTTTCCAATAATATTTTATTGGTTGGACTTTCCCTGGTAGCATGGATAGCAAAAAAATAATAAATAATAAATAACAATCAGAGACATTCCTTCATGATGTCCTCTCCTGGGAAGCCAGAGAAGCTGCAGAGTACTAGAGAATTGAGTATACAATGAACGGCAGGACACAAACAAACATTTTCTAATTAAATTTACTGCCAGAACACTTTATGTATGTGAGAATTTCATTGGATTTGTCCTTTTTTTTTGAAAGTAGAAGTTATTGTTTCTTTGAATGGCAGAAATCTTTAAAACAACCTAGCTTTGGAGAGCAATAACAAGATCCAGTTTCTGACAGAGGAACACACCATGAAGTTATTTTCTTGCACTAAAAATCCCATGTAACTATTTTACTCGAATCCCAGTTCTTCCAAAAAAAGCTTCAGTAGATAATGGTCTCTGATAATTTCTCCTTCAGTGTTTAGAAAACCCTGACACAAGTGACTATTTTATTATTCTTGCAGCATGATGGATCTTTTTTCTTGTGTAGAAACATAAACTCATAATTTCCTTTTGGTAGGCTTCTAATTAAAAATGATTAAGTAGATTCTATTTTGCAGCTGACCAATTGGCAGCATTTGGGATTATAGTTATTTTTAACAGAACCATTGAATGAAATGAAATCTGTTTGGGTTTCTCTGACAGTCTCTCATAATTATTTATTTTCTATGACCAATATTCTCATGCATTTTCAAAAGGATCATAAAAGTATGAAATGACGGATCTCTAGTGTACCTGACAGATCTCTAGTGTAGAAAAAAGTGTCAGTTTTCTTAGTCCTTAATGATGTACCAACTAGTACAGATAGTCTTCACTTACTGACTGCATTTGGGACTGGCAACTCTGTTGCTAAGCAATGTGGTTGTAAATTTTTTTAAAAATCATGCGAATGCACCTGACTTAGAATAGAAGTTTCAGCAGTTCTTACTGAGGTCATTAAGCAAATCACCATGAAGTGAAGGTAAAGGTTCGTTCTCCAAGCTTGTGAGTTGGTTTCCAAACATTTCATTACCAGGCTAGGTAACATATTTAGCAGAGTTTAAGAGATATCAGTGTTCTTCTGTTTATAAGGGCTTTGTGTGGTCAGTAGGTTTTGTGATAGTCAGGTTTGGATATGTGAATTGAGAGTCTTGTGATGGGTCTTGTGATGGTTCAGGTGTGAGTCATCAATGAGAGTCTTGTGATGGGTCCTGTGATAGGTGAGAGTCATTTGGAGGTGAAGTGCTGGTTGGGGGGGCTTGCGTGGGTTGGTTGAGCATTGGTGCTGTCTCTGGTTGGCTGTATGGTTGATTTGGATTCTGAGGGGTTCGTAGGCTGGTTGTAGGTCAATGGGTCTGTTGATGGAATTGCTTGTGGAGTTCCAGGCTTTGATGAATTCATGAGTATGGTGGGTGATAGCATGGCCAATGATTTTTGTGTTGTTCCAATCAAACTGGTTGTCATGGTTCCAATAGATGGAGCCAAATAAATCAGAACTCCAAGGCTAGAGGCTTTCTCAAAGAACATGTTTATTGGATACAAAATATCAGTAAAGTCAAAAGTAAAACCAAGTCTGAAATTCCCTCCAAAGACTTACATTATTACAAAGTCAAACTTCCCACCCCAGTGCTATTCAATCAGCTACGTTTCCCAATAGAATAGTTTGGTGGGATTTCTAACAACCCTAGCATAACCGACAGAATGACCTTGGTTGTCGGTCCTCTGCCGACATCGTCAAAGTAAAAGCCGGAAGTTGGCTAGCCTGCTTATATAGCTGGTTGTTTCAACGATCTGCTCATGGAGCAAGTAATTGGTCCCTCCTTCTCTCGCCCCCTCCTAGTCAATCATATTGCTCCTAGTTGTGTCGCATCTGCCTGTGCGCGTTTGAATCCTGGTTCTTTTTCTCCCCCCACCCTCCTTCTCTCCATCCGTTCTGCTCATATGTGGCTCATATAAGTTCCATTCAGACTTTTTCCAACCTGACCTCAAAATGTTTGAGAAGATAGTTATCAATCAGGAAGTATAGTGGTCAGTTATAGCTCAAAACATCTGGAAAATTTAGAAAATGTTACAAATAAGAGGTATAAATTCATACAGCATATTTCTTCTTACAGTAAAGGAAAAATAATCTGTTTCATTTCATAATTCAGAAGCTCCAAAATATGCTTTTGAGGCTTTTTTTCATCCCGCCACTGAGAGTGTAAGATTGCCATCCATCTGGTATCTCCCAAGTGACCCTCTGGCAGCTGGGAGGAAAAATTCTCTCTGAAATATCTCAGATTGGGGTAGCAGCACACAGTGGTACACACAGCATTCAGGAAGAAATGAGGCAATGCTTCTCAGTTGTAGTCTTGGGAAAGGAACATTGTTGGATAGGAGATAGCTTAATGCAGCAGAAAGAATGCATACTCAGAGAGAAACACTTAGAACAATGCTTCTCAAGCTTGGTAACTTTAAAAAGTATGGATTTCAACTCCCAGGATTCCCCAACCAGTTTGGTAATTGATGTCTATACATTTAAAATTGGCAAGGTTGAGCAACACCGAAGTAAGATGAAATTATTCTAGAGGCTGGTGCTTGTGTGTATGGAAAAAACTAAGATAATCATTATTTAAGAAATAAAAAAGTTGATTGACTCAAGTTTATTAAAAGCTGTGGGCATGCTGTTGGAAAGTGAATGAGTCAGGTACAGATATGAGCCACAGAGGCCAAAGATGGTAGAGAAAGGAAAGCTGAGCTGGGAAAGGAAGGATGCTATGAAATCCTTGAGAATATCAATCTAGCTAATAGTATATGCAAAGTAAGTATTTTGCAAAGAGGGTAAGTATGTAAAGTCTCTATTGCTACATTAATTGCCCCTAGTGGTCAAACACAGAAAGCCAGTGCAATGGCACTAACTATTGCTGTTTCCTTGAGAGCTAGTTTGGTGTAGTGATTAAGATACCAACTAGAGAGCAGGAGTTCTAGTTCCCACCTTAGGGCAAAAGCCAGCTGGGTGATCTTGGGCCAGTCACTCTCTCTCAGCCCTAGGAAGAAGACAGCAACAATAAACCAGTTTCAAAAAAATTCCAAGAAAACTATCATACAGGTAGTTGCCAGGAGTGCACACATATTCAAACAGACATATTTATTTATTTATTTATTTATTTTATTATTTAGATTTATATCCCGCCCTTCTCCTCGTAGGACTCAGGGCGGCGGACAATCAATTAAAATACACAAATAACAATACAGATTTAAAATTAATTAAAAAGAATATTAAAGAATTGTCCAATTTAAAATATTGATTAAAACCCCTCTAAAAATTACCCTAGGCCAGTCCTGCGAGCTGGAATAACCAAGTCTT
>NW_015389709.1:28724-31906 GCF_001527695.2 Protobothrops mucrosquamatus
TTACGTCAGCCAGCTCAGGCAGGGCCGTTGACACATAGCAGGGGGCCAGGTATATTATCAACAGGCCCACTTGCACCCCTTGCCCCCACTTCACGAGGAGGGACTCTGCACCGTCTATCTGAGGTACAGTGGCCTCCCTTGGGCATAGGTTCTCCCTTATAATGACCGCTACCCCCCCGCCCCTACCCCGGGTCCTTGGTTGGTGAAATGCTTGGAAACCTGGCAGGCATAGGTCAACAAGGGGAACACCCCCCTCTATGCCCAACCAGGTCTCGGTGATACCTGCCAGGTCCGCTCCCCCCTCATAAATAAGTTCTTGAATGAGGGGGGCCTTATTCACCACGGACCTGGCATTGCACAGCATCAGCCGGTGATCCGATATACACAAATACACACACACACACAAAAGTAAGCAAAAAGTTTAAACTTATTGGTGTGTTAAGAAGGGTTATGCCCAAAAAGCAGATAAACAGGCGTCACACCAAGTGTTTTATTGCAAGAGAGAGTTTGGGATACATAGATCTGAATGGTAGAACCTGCAATGGCATACCTTAAGCATTTATTTAATTTGTAGGGATTTGCAAGATTTGTAATTTCATTCCACAGACATAAACACCACCGGTTGTTATGATGAATACTTAGATTTCCTATCATAAACGTTAATTTAGGGATGGTGATTTGTAAAAAAGCAAACACTGATTGCAGTAGCGCAAATTTTTGATTCTGAAGAACTGCATCAGGACCTGTGAGCTTTGATGGGAGTGTCCATAGAAATAATAACTTATTAAATAAATTGTTCACAGTTTCCTTGTGGTAAAGGAACAAAGCTAATTTACATTATGCCTATCCTTCTCCAGAAACATCACTTCTTGATTATCTATGGTGACCCTAGATGACTTGCTGCAGGCTGAATTGCTAATTTTAAATTGATTTTTATTTGTTTATTTATTTTCTATAAGCTTTTGTTTCTAATTGCCTTTTTCATTGCTTTTCCAGGTAAAGGGGATGTTTTTGGGGACATCTTCTGGAAAGAGACCACTCTGGCTCATGCATGTGCCAACGTGCGGGCCCTAACATATTGCGATTTGCACATTATCAAACGGGAAGCTTTGCTGAAAGTTCTGGATTTTTATACAGCTTTTGCAAACTCTTTCTCAAGGAACCTCACTCTAACCTGCAATCTGAGGAAACGGGTAAGATCTCTTTAATCAGATTTTACATGGAAGGTTGTTTGTACAGTAATGATCTAATTGTTGAGACTGAACCAGAGAAAAATTAATGATAAAGAGGTAGTGAGACTATGCAGGAGAAAGAAGGGCCTGATTTAGATCTGTGGTCTAAAGGTCAGAAGGTTCCCATTCTTCATGAAGGAATATGAAATGTTGAAGTAGCATCTGTGAGAGATTGCTTCAGGTCCTTTATTAGTTACTAGGAGACTGAGTAGGTAGAAAAGCCTATGATTATAACTGGACGAATTATGGTATTACTAGAAAATTTCTGGGTAAGTAAATGCAAGAATGGAGTAAGCAGAAGATTCTGGAATCTTTTGGAGTGAGTGGTCTATAAGAATATAATAACACAAGAAGGAAAGAGAGAAAATGTAGGAAATCTGGAGAAAGAAGGTACAGGGAGAACATCAGGTTGGAGTTAAAATGTTGCCTCATTTGATTCCCCTTCTCCTCTTCCTCTTCCTCCTCTTCTTTTCATGCATACTTATTCAGTGTATGTTCCTAAAACTCTTCCCAGTTCCCTGAATTAATGTAACATATTTTTAATCAAATGTGACTGCAAACTAAATCAAACTGATTGTTTTGGCTTGACTTCTGTTTTTTTTTTTTTAATTGTACAGTTAGTTCACTCAAAGATTAAACTAAAGAACTCAGGTGTTACTGGTATAAGCACTTAAAGTCGTACTCTTAGATATGACAAAAATAACAAAATAGCAACCGCAAAAAAATATCTTCATACTTTATAATCAAACAACATATCTCCCTATCAGTTGGAATAGTATTATATCCATCAGTTATCTATTAAAATATTTGTTTAGGGTTTCTTTGGAAGATGTCATAGCTTTATGTCACTGAAAAAAGATGTTCTCTTTTTTATGTTGGTGTTTCAAAAACAAAGTAATAATTGCCATATAAAAATTGTCTGCATGAGCAATTCTCATAAGTCTGATGAACAGATTTAAGCATTAACTCCAACAGTTTACTGCTAGAATTGATTGATTGATTGTTTTTCTACAGCCCTATTTTATCATGGGATTAGATATTTGTAGGCACAAAAGATCTCCACTTATGATAATTTGTAACCAAATCCATATAGTAAAGCATACAGTATGTGGATTTTGAATTGGTGGAATACTCAGGAGACCATTTCTATTTCAGTATATGGAACACTACCAGCAATAGGAAGATGTTCAATAGCATGCATGTATCATCCATAATTCCAGATGCAGCTTAAAACTGAAATATGATGCTAGCAATGGATTTTTCACTATATAAATCTATGAATTGTAAATTCATCCAGTTTGGTAGAACACAAATTGTTCTGAAACTTGGGTTTGTTCCCGGGCCATATGTTCTGCAAGTTCTGATTAACAATAGAAACTCCAGAGAGTATAGCTTTCATTTTCAGTTTTTATTTGGTAGATATCCAAAACTTTGTATTTAAGGAAAAAGATCAAAAACATTACATTTTGTAAAGAAAAATTCAAGTTTCAGATTCCAAAGCTGTGAATGGATTTGATAATGAAGACGGACTGAATAGAACTTTTCGTCAGCCACTATTTTAATTTCTCATCAACATTTAAAATATTATTCACTGTTTCTGTTGATTTCCCCAAATTTGCTAAAAAGAACTTCTCTGGACTTTGAAAAATATGGCCTGTTCCTTTCAAACAATACACCTTACATTGATTTGAAACTGAGAGGATGAGTTGAATGCCTCCAGTTCATTGTAGATCTATATTTTGGGACAAATTGTATAGTCAGAACTGAGAATAGTAGTAGACTAATCAAACATTCCTGTCATTTTTTAGTTCTGAGCACAATTTGTATTTTGGTTTTCTACTTTCTTCCAATTTTAAAGATCCTGAATATATTTTTAAAATGTTTTATTCTGGACTTCAACTGGTCCAGAATGCGGCCGCGCGGGCGGTGTTGGGAGGGACTCGTCGCTCC
>NW_015389709.1:32129-39975 GCF_001527695.2 Protobothrops mucrosquamatus
GATTTTAGGTAGGGATGATTTTAAGAAAATTTTAATTGACACACAGCTTCCAATATTTGGCTTTTAATTTGGTTTTATGGGGGTTTTTTGTTTTTTGATGTATTTTGTTTGTATCTGTTTTAATATGCTGTGCACCGCCCTGAGTCCTACGGGAGAAGGGCGGTATATAAATTAAATTATTATTATTATTATTATTATATGAGCAGGGCTATTTTTCTCATAGAACGCCCAGAACGGAGTTCCAGCACCTTTTGGGGATGGAACCTTGTAGGGTAGGCAAAGCGGGTTGTATGACATGTGTGAGTTCCGGCACCTTTTATTTTTACAAAAAAAACCCACTGCATATGAGTAAACATTATATTATTTAAACAGTAAAAAAGGAACCTGTAGCCCTTTGGATAATTTACACTTCCCACCACCCTTTCAACCATGTCCATTGATAAAGGATCTTGGGGCTTAGAGTATAGCACTTCTGAAAGAACAGAGATTCCATTCCTTTTCATCACTGTCTCATTATATATATAGCCAAATGATTTTATTTAAGAAGGCTGAGTTTTCATTTTTCCTTCTTAAACTAATTTAGATGACTTTTGTTAGCTTTGAAAACAGGAAATCACAATCTGCATCCCAGCAAAATAAAAAAATAATCCCTTTGCAATTTACTACATACCAAACAAAGACACGTGAAACATAATTTTCTGGAGCAATTCTTAATGTGAACCAAGGAAGAATCTGATAAGCAATTATTAAGCATTTTCTCACCTTTCTTTCATCTCTGCTTCCTCTTTAAGGGAAAATGGTAGTGAGGGTACTTGTCTTGGATGGTTATGATCTTCATCATTTATAAGGACTTTCTCCCAGGATTCATTCTTGCAGTTGTTAAAGGAAGTCGGCTGTTATAAACAATTGTTTGACTGTTTGACAGGGCCCATGTGTAGGTGATTTATAGATTGGAAATTTTGGAAAAAGTTACTGGGGCACCACTACGGATATTAGGATTCCATTGGAAATTTCCTTCTAATAGTCAGATGTTGCAAACTCATGGTCATTATACTATATCGTACACTAAACAAGCTGTATGGTCAAGAGTTATCAGAAGCTTTAAAAGATGCCCAAAGTGCCATGATAGACTCTTTTTCTTCTCTTATTTTCTTCATTAATTTTCTCCACCCCAGAATGTGTCTTTTTTAGGGAAGTAATAAACTGTTGATTCAATCTAGCTAAATTATGAAGGAGTTATAAATGACAAAAATCAGTTTCATTTTTCCCCACCTATCAATGGCCCATGTAGCATTCTTTATAAAATCCACTTTATAAAATCTTTAATGTACAATTGTTTGGGGGTTGTCTTTTGGGGTATTCTGGCTATTTCTAAATCTTTTCTCTGCTATACAATTTGGCCCTCACAGTTAACCTTTGAGTATTTGCTATTAAAATAATCAGATTGGCAACTGTTATGTATTTACTGAGCTGATTTGACAGTCTTTTCATGCTGCCCAACTCTAACCAAATTATTCATAGAGAAGCTTTTCAGGGTATACTGCTAAAAGAGGTATTTTGTATGAGGAAAAAATTTTCTATATCAACACTATATAATTTGAAGATGTACTGTAGTTGAAAGATCCAATGCTTTTCATTGATAAATAAAAGGAAGCTAATTTTATTACAGAAACTATATTTTGGAGAGGTAATTTTGTTACGGAAAGTATATTTTGGAGGAGGAAAGTTAAAGAATTGACATTTGAGATTATTTTGTTACTCAAGTGTTACACTGATAAGGAAAATGGGAGTGCCAGAGTAAAAAGTATTCTATGGAACCCTTTTATTCAAGAGAAACAACTAAATATAACTGGTTGATGGAGAATTTTGTTCCATTAGAAAGATAACTATACTGATTATGTGCAAATATATGTGTGTGTATATGTATGTATGTATGTATGTATGTATGTATGTATGTATGTATGTATGTATGTATGCATTCATGTATAAACACCCCCCCACACACACACATATATATAATGCACAAAAATGTATATAATGCCTGATAGGAAAACATAGCATTCATAGCATTAAGTATATTGAAAAAAATGTATATGCTTAAGCCATTACACTATGCTTACATACTATGAAAAACATGCATATAAAATGTATATATTAGGAAAAGTACACAGGAAAAAGTAATATTATTAATTTATTTCTGCCCAACATGTAAATGATAAGGTCCTACAGAATTGGTGGTCAGCCTAGTAAAATAGATCAACTAAGTTAGAATTGGTCTTTTGTAATGTTAACTTTCAGTTGGTTTGACTGTAATGGGAAAATGTGGGTAGCAAAGTGGAAAGAGGTTGCCATTCCTTTGCTCCATAAGCAAGTCTAACCATTTTTTATCAGTCTTTTAAAGCAAGGATTAAGAATCCTATCTGGGAGCCAAACATGTCCTATCAAATTTCTCTTCCTCTACTTTGCTGCAGTTTTTCCTATTTGTTCCAGCTTATTGCTACATACGAAAACTAGTACCATACTGGAAACAAAATTGCATTTTTCTATCACTTCTTCTTCAATTTTATGAAGGAGAATTTACAACATATTTTGTAGGTCATTACCTTCTTGTATTACACAGTCCTCTCTCCTTTTCTGTATTTTATAGCCACATTGACTTCAAATCATCTTCAAAGTAGGACTCCTCCCATTTGACTACTTTATATTCAGAAGGATGAAGGCCAGGATATTTCTAGTGGAAATACCTCAAGGTGATGGCAATATATCTATCAGAAATTAACAACCTCAGCAATAACATTGTCCCTCATTAATAGTTAAATAAGTTGAACAAAAACACCAGGAGAAAATAAACAAGAAGTTTGCAAGTACCATGAGAATACAATTTATTAAAATGTTTTTTTTTTACTAGGAATAAAACTCATTTTAATAATTGGGAAGCAGTTTTTGTATAGGAGTTTTAAAAATACAGTGCTCAGCTCGTCTTCTAAGAGTATCCTTGGTATACAAAGCAAGATTGTTTGTCTTCATTCTCGTTTTAGCACAGTTGCAGAGAAAGAGATGCTGGAGGAAGGATTTCAAGGATCTGATCAAGATGCCCAGTGATCCCTAAGTTTCTTTTTGGATATTCATTGCATTCTTATATTGACAGAAAGATGACCAACTGACATTATTGGTTGATCAGAAGGCTATTGCAAACTTATCTCAAAGAGTTCCAATGCACATGGAACTGACCCAGATTTGGAAATAACATTTCAAGAACATCGTCTTTCACGAATGTAGTGAAATTTCCACAGATAACCCTTCTAAGCAGATATAGATATGATAAAGCAATTCTGCCATTTTTACTGGTGTTTGAAAAAGACTCATTAATTACTCACAATTCTACTTTCAATTGAGGTTAGTCTTATTTATGATTTTTCTGAAATGTTTTCAGAATGGATTCAGACAAGATAACGTAAGATCTATGTCTTAGACACTCCCTCTAGCCTTAACCAACTTCTTTGTGAGAGATTTCCAATGTACATTCCACACTGAATAAAGTAATCATGCCTGGTGCTGAGTAAAGGAATGGAATTAATTTCAATAATTGATATCAACTTAAATATAAAGCATTAAACTAAAACAAATCAGTAAACTCGGCTCTTGATTTACTAAAAGGCTTCCTTTTGATAAATTTTATGCTTATAGACTCTCTTTACAGGGATCATTAAGATGAAGCAATAAATCAAAGAAAAAAAATATCTACTAGACAATAATAATTGTATTCAGGCAGCTGAATTCTGTAATATATGTAGGGGAAGCTCAGAGTCAGATGATGATCTAAGAGCATCTAATGAAAGAATTTGGCTAAAGATAGTAATTTGATCTTTGCTAAACCTT
Source organism: Protobothrops mucrosquamatus (assembly GCF_001527695.2). Lineage (NCBI taxonomy): Eukaryota > Metazoa > Chordata > Lepidosauria > Squamata > Viperidae > Protobothrops > Protobothrops mucrosquamatus. The sequence continues at coordinate 36,009 of NW_015389709.1, forward strand.
AAAGGGGTTCTTTGCTTTGATGCTGCTTGAGCTGAAACAGGACTTTGATCGTGCTTCATGAAGGAATACCTCACCCATTCTCTTCTAAAGAGCAAAGTCTGCACTGCTTAACTTCATGTTGCTCCAACTATGTCCTTGAGAACTTTCAGAGACCAGAACAAGCTTCTGAAGGGAGATTCCCAAACAGATACAAAGTACTTTAAATAGGTGAAAATCATAATCACTTGTCTCAAGCATATTGTCTCCATTATGAAGCATTCTTGTGAAGAATGATAATTGTACAGTGATGGGAGAAGCTGAGATACACTAGGTGTAATATAGTCATCCATTTTTACCAATAATAACTTAGAACTGCATGATAAAAAAAGGAAGTTGAACTAAATAAAATTTTAAAAAGAGAGTTGACTACCGGTCATTTCTCTAACAAATTGTGACTAGGACAGTGGTGGCAAACCGATGGCACGCGTGCCAGAGGTGGCACTCAGAGCCCTTTCTGTGGGCACGCACGCCATTGCCCCAGCAGAATTCGCCAGAGTAGTGAGCATGTGGCATTTGGAAGCGACAGGGCAGGAAGTGAGCAAGCAAGCTGCGTTGGCCCTCTGGGGATGCCCTGGAGATGGCGAGGGACTGGCCCCCACTGCCCTGGCCCCGGCCACGCTCACCCAGTCTGCCATGACCACTGCAGCCACGCCCCCCAGCTCCCCGAGGGCTCCACAATGCTGATGCAGCCCTGGCACTTTGCAATAAATAAGTGGGTTTTGGATTGCAGTTTGGGCACTCGGTCTCTAAAAGGTTCACCATCACTGGACTAGGATAATGCAAGGAGAATTTTAAGGCATCCTGTCAATTAAAAGTTTAAGGTTGGCAGAATGGATATTCCCAGAATTGACTTAAGTTAAGGCTGAATAGCTATTGGCTTGGGGCACCACAGCTTAAGAGCATCCTTCCAAATCATTCTAAAAATACAAATATTTACATTGGTGGGAGGTTTCACCATCAGTCTTTGTGGCCTAGGAATGCCACATGCCTTTCAACCAGCACTGGTAGTTCTAGGTTATTTATTTTTATTAATCAAATTTATATAGCCACCCATCTCACCAAAGGAAAAGGCAAATTTATGGAAGTGCATAGCAACCTAGGTGGGTATAGACTGCTTATTGCTGTTTACCCTGATCCATTAAATAAACCTGGGATAGATACCTTAAAAATAATAATATAGAGACATTGCCATCTTGCCTCTGCAAAGTTATATACCAGTGGTGGCGAACCTATGGCACGCGTGCCAGAGGTGGCACTCGGAGCCCTCTCTGTGGGCACGCGCGCCGTTGACCCAGTCCTAGGCCTTCAGCTGGGTTTTATAAAACCTTTTCGCTTTAGGCCTCCGCCGCCGTGTGCAAAAAAAAAAAGGTTCAATCAATCAATCAATTGCAACTTCTCGTGGGAAAAAAAAAGATCTCGCAAAGTTGGAATTGATTGAACATTTTAGTCACACCCAATCTGCCGTTACCAACATAGCCACGTCCACACAATAGGCCACACCCACCCAATGGGCCATGCCCACCCGGCACCCGACAATACATAAGTGGGTTTTGGGTTGCAGTTTGGGCACTCAGTCTCTAAAAGGTTCGCCATCACTGTTATATACTGTTGTTATCTCCTTCCCCATAAAAAGTATTTTCCCTTGTTTCATCCAATTCACAATCACAGAACAATTTCAAATGAAAGGTTCATGACTACTAGTTTTCTATTCCAATTTACAGAAGAAATTTCAGGGCCCAATAATCAGGTTGCATTTGGGATAAACAAAACATACTGGCACCATGTGTATTGCCAAAGTTAGTGAATAAAATATTCAGTAACATTATGACCTTAGTAGCAAGAAAAGCTGAACCCTTACATTGGGAACAAATTTCAGATAATAGGCTTCTTAAAATGTGAGCATTCATCAGATATAATGTTGAATATAATCCAAATATCAGCTGCAAAATACTGTAAGAAACAATAGCTTTGAAAAACAATGTGGTTTTTTTTACTACGGTATAATTGGATCCTAAGGGAAACCTTTTGTGCATCAACTTTGCTGGGAAAAATAGATGGGGAAAGAAAAGGAAAACTTTTGAGTATAATAAGTTAAAACTCATCTTCAAAAATTGGCTAGTTTCCAAGGCAAGAAGCAGTAATACTGTGACAAAAGGCATGGACAAGAAGGCTTCACACTCTGTGAAAAGTCAGATTTTCCCCCCTATTGTACATTTGTGTTTCTCTACTTATAAGATGGGTATGAAATTAACCTTGGTGTTAATCTATCAGGATGCTTTCATGCCTTGAAAATTAGGTCTTGAAACTCATTCTTCTTGCCCATTGAAACTGGGTATACGTGATTCCATTCATGTTTCCAAGGGGTCCAGATCAGATGAATAAATACTAACATTGTATTACAGAAGTAAAATAATCTTTGGTGGCTGAGGTTATGTTTAGAACTTTGAGAACAAATGGTGAGAAAGCAAAGCTACTTGGAGTCACTGAAAGTCTTGAGTCTACCATCTGGAGAACTTCAGAAATAATTTTCAAACAGAAGAATGAAATAATTAAATATATGATAGGATAATAATCATATTCCCTTTATTTAGTTTATTTAGTTTTCATTAAATAACATTTAAATTAAAGTCACATTTATTGTTTGTCCGGGCTACATTTGCTATTATTTTCAGCACAAGCTCCAACACAACATTCAAAGCGCAGACTTTGGATTAGTTGAACTTACACCCTTCTGGATGGTAGTGAAGTTTACAGAAGTCTATCCTACTATGATGAAGACAGACAGTTCGTCTTCTTTTCTTTAATTGAGCAGGACAGTGCCATCTTATTGTGTTCTGGTGTATACAAATGCACAGTTGTGGCATGATCAAACAAGGGGTGAAATAAGGTTTATTACAACTCTAAAGAGAAATGTCCCAGATTTTCTCTTTTTTTAGCAGCTCATGGAGGACTAGTTTGCAAGAATCATTTTTGTCAGCAAAAATGGTAACATGAAAGACTGCAGATATTTAATAAAATGTTCAGATTTGGAAGATTGCCTGATTGTGCTGTCATCCATTTTTGCAAGTCTCTATCTACCCAGGTTGCTGTATAATTTAATACAGCTTCTCTGATGGCAAAAATATGGTGTATCACAGAAGGAGGATTGCACTTAATTTATCTGAGGGGACAATTGGAACATATAATGGAATATTTTGTTTTAAAGACCAAACTGAAAAGCAAAGCAATTTGAAATGGAGTTTAATAGGAACAAAAATGTAACACTTTAGTTCTTCCATTATGTTTTTTTACTTAATGGGATGAGAAATAGGTAAAACAAAGCAGAAGGAACTCAGAATATTGCATGCCAGAGGCCTTTTAATTATTTGCATCTCCTCATTCTGACCGCCAAATAATTTCCATTTAGTGTTTTAGAAAAAGGTGGTTGGCAATACTATATAGACATAGGGCCAAATGTTGTAACTGGAAGATAAAATATGCTAAGAGGAGAAGGACATTCTCTCTTGGGAGATGGGGGAGGGACTGCTGTTATTGGCATTGTTGTTATGGTTTTAATGCTTTCCTTTAACACTAATGGAACCGAATAGAAGAGGGTCTAGTTTCTCTGGATGGAGGAAGTTGTTTGTGAGTTGCTGGAAAATGGGATCTAACTTGAGCAAGGATTAGTGACTCTTCCCCTATATCCTGTCAGGCAAAGACTCAGAGGGCAAGGATGTTCAAAGAAGTAAATCAAAGAAGGTTAACGAGGGCAGATATGATATTGTTGCCATTACAGAAACATGGTGGGATGAAACCCACACATCAAACACACAGCTAGAGGGATTTAAATTATTTAAAAGAAACAGACCAAATAAAAGAGGAGGTGGAGTTGCTCTCTATATAAGAAATAACTACATCTCTACAGAAATAGAGCACAACAATGATAAAA
>NW_015389709.1:42138-53827 GCF_001527695.2 Protobothrops mucrosquamatus
GAGACTTTAGAAAGAGTACAGAGAAGAGCAACAAAGATGATTAGGGGACTGGAGGCTAAAGCATATAAGGAACGGCTGCTGGAATTGGGTATGTCTAGTTTAATGAAGAGAAGGACGAGGGGGGACATGATAGCAGTGTTCCAATATCTCAGGGGCTGCCATAAAGAAGAGGGAGTCAAGCTATTTTCCAAAGTGCCTGGAGGCAGGACAAGAAGCAACGGATGGAAACTAATCAAGGAGAGAAGCAACCTAGAACTAAGGAGAAACTTCCTGACAGTGAGAACAATTAACCAGTGGAACAATCTGCCTCCAGAAGCAGTGAATGCTCCAACACTGGAAGTTTTTAAGAAGAGACTGGACAGCCATTTGTCCGAAATGGTATAGGGTTTCCTGCCTGAGCAGGGGGTTGGACTAGATGACCTTCAAGGTCCCTTCCAACTTTACTATTATTATTATTATTATTATTATTATTAAATGTAGATTAGACATTAGGAAGAACTTATTGAGAGTCAGCGCAAAGGTTACTTGATGGAGTGGACTCTTCTCCTGCAGTGGAGGTTTTCAAACAAAGGCTGAATAGTCATCTTAGGCCCCTTTCAATGCTAATAAAAAGGTTAAGATTCCCCCTGTCCAGTCGCGTCCAACTGTAGGGGTCGGTGCTCATCTCCATTTCTTAGCTAAGGAAGCCAGCATTGTCTGAAGACAGTTCCATGGTCATGTGACTAGCATGACTATATGCTGAGGTGCATGGAACGCTATTATCTTCACACCTATTTATCTACTCGCATTTGCATGCTTTTGAACTGCTAGGTGGGCAGAAGCTGAGGCAAGTAATGGGAGCTCACCCATCACATGGTGCTTAGGTCTTGAACCTGCCATCAACTTTGCAACTGATAAGCTCAGTGTCTTTACTGAGCCAACATACCCCCATCTTCTATCTGTATGGTTCTATAATTCTACATGTAAAGATAAAAGCAGAAAAAAAAGCTCTCTCACTTTAGTAAGAAGTTCACAAAGAAATTGGAAGAGGGAAAAAAAATGAAACTCTAACTTTCTCTTCCTGGGAATCAGTAAATTATCAGGTGCTGAAGAGTCAGTGCAACTTCCAGGCACACTTCCAGCTGAATTCAGATAGCGATAGAAGAGAATATTGGTAGCTCAGGGTTGAACTTGGGATCCTTGGTGGTCTCTGAGCTTGATGTTTTGTTGCAGATGTTTTATTACCAAACTAGGTAACATCATCAGTGCACCAGTGCATCAGTATGTCAACTCAAGTAATTGTGTAATCATTTTGTGAGGAAACTAGAGGAAAAGAATCTTAAATACTAGCACATGTTTATTATCTAAGCTTTTTCTAGCCTAATAATGTATTATTCTGAGCCTACAGTAGCCTCTAAGNAACAATTCCCTTTTTAAAAAATCTGCCATTGGATTTTGATGACTTTGTTGAGCTAGTAGGCTTTCTTCTCTATAATTGGAATAACCTCACACCATTTGTATGGTCCCTCAGCCAATTTGCTGGTGAAAATGCAATTGTACTATAGCTGAAAATAGGAAGTTCAGAAAGTGCAAATTTTGCCATGAATGCATTATGTAAATCATTTGCATATCAGCATACCAGCTTCCATTTCCTAGCCCTCATCTGCAAAACAGAGGCCTACACTACAGTGTTAAAATAATTTCTGATTAACATAAAGTGATGTACATCTGAAATGAAAAAGAAAATATTGAGACAAAGGAAATATACTTCTAGAAAATCCAGTTAAATCCAGTTAAACACAGCAGCTGCAAATTTATTCACATGTCCCTGAAATAAACTCTACTGAATATTATAGGACTTATTTTCATAGAATTGCATGGTACTAGGTTTTGCTAGAGAATTTGATTAAACAAGCTGAGATAATTCTTAGTTCTTACAGTGGCATGCAGATTATAGTATTCCTACATATCACTTTATATATTTTCTGAATTTGTTAGTTGAGTTCTTCCCAGCTCAAAGATTTCATAAGAAAATACATGCATTTCAGAATGTTGATACAAACATGAATATGTATATATGTAAGCGTATATGTATAAAGTTAAGGATGAGCATACAGAGACTAGTGGTGATTCTCTTTCTTGATTATGGCTGACAGTTTGTTGTCTGCTGGATTTCTTCTGGCAGGTAAATCTTTGATCTTCGTATCTTTTGCCCTCAACTCATAGCATCCCAATTGTGTCTTTTGCATTGGTGTATAAATGCTCCACTGTATTCTTCTTCCTTTTTTGTTCTTTAGCAGGCTTTGGATAGTGCCAAACAATTCTCTTCAGTCCAATTTAGCTCTGCCAGCCCTGTTATTCTTCACTAAATCTAACAACACATCATCAACAGCCATTTGCTATATACATCCAGTTAATTGCTAGCCAACTTCCAAATCTCCATCCAGTTTTTTTCCTTCCCAAAATTCTGCCAGCAGTCTCTCCAGTGGGCATCTAACACCAGGACTTGTACTTTGGTGCATCCTCTTTCTTAAGAAGTCAAGTAAAGCTTTGATCTTCATATCTTTTGTCCTCAAGCATCCCAACTGTGCCTTCTGTATTGGTTTGTTAATGCTCTGTAGTATCCTTTTTCCTCTTTTATTCTTTAGCAAGCTTCTTGGATACTGCCACTTGATCTATGAGAATCTCAACTATTATCAACTGTCAGCAAAGCAAACTCAAACTGTTTAGGTTTTTTTTTTTTTAAAGGGCATGAGATCCACCATTATTCAGTTTCATTTAAAGGTCCCTAACTTCTTGTACTTTAAATAATGGATAAATTGAACCAATAGTAGGGGTATAGGGATAGTCAGCAAGAAACCACGATTAAAGGCAGGTTTGTCAAAATATCTGCTACTGAAACACCTTTTCTTACAGAGTTATTATTGTTCCATGGATGATAAATCCTGGTTCAAAAGTGGAACAACTCCCTTGAGTTGAAATCAACTGGACAGAACTGGATAGCTTTCTTTCTGGCACAACTGGTTTGTTCTTGCCTTTTTCTGGGATGCCCTACTAATTTCCTAGCATGGATTGGTGCCCCGGTGTTTCATGGTTCTCTCTCATACAAATATTCCCTGGATTCATCTTTGCTTAGCTTTTGCAATCTGACAAGGTTGACTAAGTATTGTCCTCTTTCTGGGCAAATCCTAGGTACTTGGAAAACATTTCTTTCATGTCAATCTGTACAGCAGCAATGAGTCCCTGGTATAATTAACCAAATTTCCTCTCACCGTTCCTAGCCATTTCTAATGCCAGAGGCTCTATGTAAAATTGCTTTTTTTATTCAGCCTCTTCAGCTTCTCCCAATAGCTTTTTATAATGTTCTCCAATTTTTACAGAAGCATAATGAAACAAAATATACCAAAAAAAAAAAATCCAAACCAGTCCACCAAGCCCTTCATTATTGCCTCACTTAATGGCATCATTAGACTTGTTTACTTACTTCTCATATTATTTTTGTTGTTGTTGAGCTGCTTTATAGCTCTGGGCATAGTCGTCCCACACACAGTTATCTTTGATTGCATAAAAGGAATTAGATTGCTGATAGGCAAGACAAAATATGCCGGACCAGTTTTCTGTCAAATAAGAAGATATTATTTTTTCAGCCACAATGCACACAGATTTAAGGTTTAAAATACACACATATCATCTGCATGGACATAAGATGTGTGAATTAATTGGGGTTTTTTTTTCATTAACCACATAGAAATTTCATTTTTGATGTGTGCGTTGTGCCCACAATAAAAAAATGACAATAAAGGTTATCTTATCTTATCTTAACTTCTCCCGTTCACCTCTGATAGGCATGGTCAAAAATGTCAAGATGTCAGTCATGACAATACAATCAATCCTCCCCCAATTTTTTAATGCACATAAAAAACATTCAGCACTTCGATTGCACCATTGTTGTAAGCTTTCCAGACTTGCTTTGAAATGACATGGGCAGCAAATAAATTTCATAATAAACAAATTGTGATCAACATTTTTCTTTTTCTTTTAATCATCTCCTGTAGACACTCCTGGACAGGGTTATGATGTGGCGCATGCATGGCTTGTAATGATGTGGTAGAACAGAGAAAGTTGAAGGAAGTTGGAGCCAAGAGTGGCAGTTTACTATACAATCTTGCACTGACCATTTTAGTTTGACTCTGAAACGGAGGACTAGAACATAAGAAGAAACTTTTCTCTTGCTTATGTTTATGGCCTGTGTCAACAATTTTTCCAATTTGGCCTCAGTAAAAATGCTCAAAATGGGGATGTGATGAAATTGAATTTTAACTTATGCAAATCTGATTTCAATCTTATGCACATTTTTAAAAAATGTATTTCTGTCATTTTTGGCAATTTTGACTTGATATTTTGAAATCCCTTTATTTTTATTTAAGCTAGTATCTAGCAATTCTGTGTCTACATTTGTAAATAATATTATATAACAACAACAATGACAATGACAACAACAACAACAGCAATAACAATAACAATAGAGTTGGAAGGGATCTTGGAAGTCTTCTAGTCCAATCTCCAGCTCAGGCAGGAATCCCTACACCATTTCAGACAAATGGTTGTCCAGTCTCTTCTTAAAAATTTCCAGTTTTTAAGCATATTATGTTTAAGCATTGGTACATTTTGTAAAACTGAAATGCCCAGACCTTTTAAACAGTGCTGCATGCTGACTGTTGATTGGTGTTGTACATCAATGGTCTGAGTTACATAATGGGGATTACTTATTTTTGTCCAGGAAAGCTAGCATTTCATTTGCAAAAACAAACCGTACTCAGTCCACTGTTTGAATAATGCATTACAAATGAGGTTTTCTTTCACAATTTGCATTTGCACAGTTTCTTAACTGGAAACATCTAAACAGAAGTTTATTTTCAACCAATTTAATTGGTTGAACCAACCATTAAAAATGTCTCTTCCTTGCTTTCCTGTACATTCCCCAAGATCACACAGTTGTCAACACTATCTGAAAATTTATTGATCCTTTGTGTAAATATTATAAAAATGATGTACCTATCTAATGCAATCATGGAGCTAGAGTGGATAGTGCACATGTCACCTTTGCCTACATAGACCCCTATGGCACTTAGTTGTAATAAAACTTACAAAGATTTAAACTGACAAAAACATATTTAATTAGAACCAGGGCTTTTTTTCTCATAGAACACCCAGAACGGAGTTCCAGCACTTTTTTTGGATGGAACCTTGTAGGGTAGGCAAGGCAGGTTGTATGACATGTGTGAGTTCCGGCACCTTTTTTTTTTTTTTTTTTACAAAAAAAGCACTGATTAGAACCACCAATATATGGAACGGTAGAATCAATGATAGGTCTTTGATAGGTCCTACACAGGTCTTGTTCTGTCACTATACCAGCTAACGCACTATTCAAAACATAGTATATACTTGAGCCTTTATTCTATTTTCCATCCACAAAATCTCTTTCTTTTGTCTCCTATTATTTTGATGGCATTTCTTTCAGAAACCATGGCTTCTATGTGCTGCTGGAACAAATTCAAGTTGAGTTTCTAGTGATATTGATGACACCTATTGGTAAGGCAGAGACGGACAATTTTGAAAGAATTAGGCAATGATGCTTATTCCCCTAAACATCACCCAAGAGATTTGTGAGCAGGAATGAACTGATTTCTTTAATTTTTTTTTTCTTTTTTAAAGCATCAAATGAAATAGGAACAAAAGATCAGAAAATTAAGCTAAACCAATATCTCCAGCAGCAACTAAAATCATGTGGCCTTTTAAGCAAATCTTTTTTCTCCCACAGTTATGGAGTTGTGGATCTCAAGATCACATTATCAACATAGCAGAAATTGCAACATAATGCCTGTCAGTTGTCTATTGAACAACAATTGCATTTTGGAAATGAATCATGACCATAATGTTTTAGTAGCAAAACCATCTTGATTGTAGATCAGTTTGGAGATTCCTGTTTGCATGGAATTAAATTTTTGTAAGACTTAATTTTTGACATGTAAGCCCTTACAACCTGCAATAATAATAATAATAATAATAATAATAATAATAATAATAATAATAATAATAATAATAATAATAATAATAAAGTTGGAAGGGACCTTGGAGGTCATCTAGTCCAACCCCCTGCTCAGGCAGGAAACCCTATACCATTTCGGACAAATGGCTGTCCAGTCTATTCTTAAAAACTTCCAGTGTTGGAGCATTTACCACTTCTGGAGGCAGGTTGTTCCACTGGTTCTCTAGAAATACTTTGTTGAAGCTAAAAAAGTGATGTATACTAAATATTAAGTAAGGCCAAGTAAGAACTTATGAATTTGGAAAGGAGGACAATCTGCTTTGTGTTGTCCTCTTGGAAAGCTTGTCCAAGCCAATTTTTTAAAATTAATTTATTTAGAAAAATTATATCACTGCCCAACTTACTCATGATAACTCCAGGTGGCTTACAGAAGGAATACCTCAAATAAGACCCAATGAATCCCAACCCCTGGCAGCAACAATCAAACCTGATGAGCTCCATACCACCCTGGGATCCATGTCTTCAGGGCCTTTTGAAAAGTACCAAGATGGGGCCCAATCTTATTTCCTTGGGGATGGTGTTCCACAGGGAATGAGCCACCACAGAGAAGGTGGCTTCCTTAATATACTCCACCTCACTGCTCTGGTGGGACGAGTAGATTAATTGGGACAAGACAATCCTTCAAATAACCTGATTCCAAGCCATATAGGTTCAAATTCTGAAGCATGAATCAAAGTATGAGGCTATACTATCCTCAAAGACAACCCCACAAGGACTCATGTCCACTAACTAATCTTCCCATCAGGTCTGGCCTAACAACAGGATCCAAAGGGTTAGTAGACTAAGGCAACTTAAGAACAAGTAAGAATTTTGGAAAGGATATGGAAAAGATAATTTGGGGATAAGAGAAGTCCCTATGAACATTAAATGGCAAAGGAACTGGGAATAAAAACTGACATAGTAAATGATATATCGTGATCTTTGCTGCCCCACTCACTCACACACATGTAATTGTGGTTTTGTGAGTTTATTAATATTCCCCAGCAATTCCCTTCACCAAAAACTCAGATTTGCCCCAATTAAATCCAGCCACAAGCAGGCCAAGATTAGTCCATCGAGCAAAGGCCTACTAGTCTACAAAGCAATTGAAAGTTGCTCAAACAAAATAACTCCACCAGGCAAAACTTAAATCCCCACACAAGACAGCTCACATGGCAAGAAAGGTTCAAAGTCTTCAAGGCACAATTCCAAACAGTGTCCATCCAGCGTGAAGCAGGAATCATAACAATGAAACAAACAGCTAGAAAACCAACACGTTGTTCCCAGCAACACCTCCCTCTGTCTGTTGTGATAAATAGACAGCTTTCCGGTACAGCCCATCAAGATGGGTGGGGTCTTGTCCTTTCGAGTAGTCTGGCTGACTCCGTTGCTCCTGCATTTTGGCTACTCTGCATGTTCTCATATCAAGTGCAGAAGGTAGTTCCTCCTCCTCTTCGCTGGCTGTCTGCCACTGCAAACTTTCCCCATCTGAAGCCTCCTCCAAAACTCTTTCGGATGGGCCATTCAGAGCCATCAATCAACCCAGTTCCTGACATGCCAGGAATGGGCTCAACCTCCCCTGAGCTGACATTTGAGGAGGAAACTGGGGAGTCGCCCAAGGGAGACATCACAGGATCCCACCCAGTGGTGGGATTCAGCCGGTTCACACCACTTCAGCAGAAGCGGTAGCTAATTTTTTGTTGCCCAGGCCCAGAATGGACTTCTAGAAACAGCATCCACACAGAGAACCGGTTGTTCACTTATTTGAATCCCACCACTGATCCCACCCACTTATTCATCTCAATTCTTGAAGTATAGATTTCCAGGCCCCTACATAGTAACCATGTCTTCTTCCTGCAAAGGATGTATTTCTGTTGCTGAATTACTTTTTTGAAGTAAAGAAATAGCTGGTTGGTCAATAGTGGAAGCAGAACAGTGTGTCTCCCTTGTTCTAAGGCAGTTTTTAATTGCTGACCAACAACTAGACAAAAAGGCCAAAATATTATATTTTATGTGCTATGCTAGTTTCTAGAGCTGACTTTCTTTGTTATATCTTTAATTAGTGCTTTTGTTGTTTTGTTATCAGGATTATATTGAGCAGCCCGAATTTTAGCGTGTTTCTTTTGGCTGTTCTCCATTGAATCATCCCGTATTAGGGACAAGTTGCTTGTTCACATAGTTCTCATAGGATATCCAACTTTTGCTTGAAATAAGACTTGTGCTAGGATGGATTTAAAGTTTTGGTTGAATTAGATTCCATTTATCTGAAATATGTGAGAAAGAAGAAAGTGAATCAATTTCTACAATATGATCCTGAACCTATAACCACGATTTTCAATAAGATAGAAGACCAGATAAACTATGGAACAAACTGAAAAGCTGCTAAAGATGAAGAAATAGAAAAAAGCAAACTGGATGTCAGAACAAACCATGGAAATTGCCAAGAAGAGAAGTCAGGAAAGACAAAAATCTCAGGAAGGAACTTAAGAAAGAGTTTCAAAGAGCTGTTAGAAGAGACAAGAAACAGTTTTACGACAATACCTATAAAGATATTGAAGATGGAAACAGAGAATACTTTAACTCAGGAGGAGGTTCCAACCTTGAATTGGAATGCTAAAGGATAGATAGTAACCAATTTAAAGAAGTTCAAAGAAAGGTGGAAGGAGTAGGCTGAAATACTGTACAGTAGAGAGGCTAATATCCAAGATATTTTAAAAGGTATTTCTTATCTACAAGAACCTCTAGTACTAGATGATTAAGTTAAATCAGCAATTACCAAGTCAGAAGGCTATAGAAATTGATGGACTATAAAGTATTATACAATATCGTTAACTTCACATGCTAGCAAAATAATGTTTACAATAATCCAATGCAGATAAGAGCCCTACATGAAAATGAGATGCCAAATGTTCAATCTGGTGTCAAAAAAAGAAGATGAACCTGTGACATTATTGCTGATGCACACTGGATAATTGAAAGCCAAAGGATATCAAAAAGAAGACAGTATGTGCTTCATTGATTCTACAAAGGATTTTTTGTGTGTCAATAACAATCAAGCTGTAAAATCCCACAAAATTTCATTGTCCTCATGCGAAACATATAGACAAGTCAGGAAGCTACAGTACAGACAGAACATGGTGAGACAGTCTGAGTTCAAATTAGAATAGAATAGAATAGAATAGAATAGAATAGAATAGAATAGAATAGAATAGTAACTTTATTGTCACTTTGAATGTACACTAATTGGCATACATTAAAATGAAATTTTGTTGCATTCAGCTCTCAAAAGGTCACCGATATACACTACATAAATATGACAATAATAAATAAATATAGAATTACATGTATACCCACATATATTATATGACACAGAGAAACAACATTCTAGTTCAGATTATGTATACATGTGCATGGCGAGAAAAATGAAAAATTGGCAAAGGAATGAGACAAGTATACTCTCCCAATATTTATTTAATTTTTATATTGAATATATATTAAGGGAAGTTGGATTGGAAGAAAATGAACATGGTTTTAAAACTGTAGGAAGAACTATCAATAACCTATGCTGATGACAGTACTCTGATAGCCAAAGTATCTGCAAGTGTATTAATAACAATTAATTAGTACAGTGAAAAATGGGATTCAAAGTAAATATAACAAAGACCAAAGTAATGACATCAAGCACCACAGTCTGCTGACAACGAAGATATTGAAATTGTTAGATCGCGCAGGCAGTAAGACACGAGTCGAGTGACAGTCAGCTCTTGGTTTATTGGCAAGGCATAAAGTAAATCCGGACTGGCTCTCTGGGCCAGGGGAGCCCTCTTTTATGGGATTCCCCTGGCTTGTAATCACACAATTCCATTGGCTGGCAAGACCCTGTTGCTAGTTAGCCAACCAGCAACGGGCATGAAACTGTATGCAGATGGAGAAGGGCAATCACCCTTAATGGGCGATCAATGGTGAAGGGCAATCACCCTTAATGGGCGATCAATGGTGAAGGGCAATCACCCTTAATGGGTGATCAGGACATGCATAGGGGATTAAGGGGGGGGGAATACAAAGAACACAACAGAAATGGTAGGTAGTTTCTGCCTTTCAGGATCATTCATCAACAGTAAAGGAATCAGCTGTCAAGAAATTTGTTGTAGGCTAGCTTTGAAGGATTTTGAAAAAATATTCAGAAGTTGTAATAAACTGAATACCTCCAAAGATCAGAATGGTGCAGCCAATGGTATTTCCTGTGACATTTTATGGAAGTTGAATAGAAAGACGAATGGTCCTTTTGAACATTGTTGTTGGAGAAACATGCTGAGAACATCATGGATATAGGTAGTCTCAACTTACATCTATTTGTTTAATGACTGTTCAAAGTTACAACACCACTGAAAAAAGTGACTTATTACCATTTTTCACACTTTTAGCTATTGCAGCATGCTTATGATCACATGATCAAAATTCAGATGCTTGGCAACTGACATCTATTTATGACAATTGCAGTATCCTGGGTAATGTTATTGCCATTTTCAACCTTCTGCTAGGAAGAAGTCTTGCAAATTTTAATTGAGAGATACTCTAAAAATCGATGTGTTCTAAGTCAAGAGTTGACTCTGAAGACTTCTGTGGCATGATTTTTCATATTGAAATTAGTATTGCCTCTGGCATTGCAATCCATAAAGTAACAGGTGAAGTCTCAGGAAAAAATCACTATTTACTGGCAGAGCCTATGCTTGGTGTATATCCAAGGGCCTAAAATCTGCTTTTCATACCTCAGAAGAAGCTGAGACAAGTATTGCTCAATGCTACCATTTTTTTCAGCCTGTTTTGCACAATGCACATTACTACTTATAAAGTAATTATAGGGCTAAATTCTTTAAAATCTCACCTGCAAATGTATTTGAGTGACTGGCAAGAATTCGGTCATTTTTAAAAATATATAGAATTGTTAGATTTTTTTAGTTGAGAATTTTCAAATTTTTCCATGCCAGGTTTCTCCAAAATCCATTACAATTCTGTTCCTTTGTTTATTTATTGAGCCCTGGTTGCACAGTGGTTAAAATGCAGTATTGCAAGTTAACTCTGCCCACAGTCTGGAGTTCGATCCTGACGGGCCTTGAGGTTGACTCAGCTTTCCTTTTTTTATAAGATTGGTAAAATGAAGACCCAGATTGTTGGGGCCAATATGCTGACACTGTAAACCATTCAAGGAGTGCTGTAAAGTGCTATGAAGTGTTATATAAGTCTAAGTGCCATTGCTATTACATTTTTATGCCACCCATCTCCCCTATAAGGCGATTCTGGGTGGCTTGCAAGTTTTCTCCAGAACCAAAGATACACTGGGTCTGAATCTATAAGTTCTATTTTAGCTACTGAACTATTCTTTTCTTGATTTTATTATCCACTGGAAATTGAAAATAATGTAGAGGAACAAACAATAAGCAAACATTCCGCTTTGTACCTCCATTTTAAAATTTGTGTCCCAAGGTGCTTTTTCAAGAGGCAACTGAACTTGCTTGTTTTTCTTTGAAGACATTCTGCTTCTTAACCAAGAAGCTTCTTCAGCTCTGACTGGAGGGTGGGGAATGGAAGGATTTATATCCCTTGCAGACAGCTGGTCATTCA
>NW_015389710.1:0-2376 GCF_001527695.2 Protobothrops mucrosquamatus
TGAACAATTTTTATCAATATGGAGAAGATGGATTGTTTATATTCAAAAGAAGCATAGAGTGGTAGAATATAATTTAGGTTTTTAGATTTTCTTACTCTTTTTATCTTTTCATGTAGATCAAGATATTTTGTGGAGTTAGAGATATTAGTATTTGTTTACTTTTATATGAATATTATCCTGGGATTAGGTTTGGGAAGTCTGGGGTGGGGGGCTTTTATTTGTTATTGTGTTTACTTATGTTATGATTGGTTTTTTTTTGATGGAAAATAATAAAATTTCTTTGGAAAAAAAAAAAAGTGAAACCAAGTTTGAAATCCCCTTCAAAAAGAAACACTATTACAAAGTTAAACTTCCCACCCCATTGCTATGCAATCAGCTATGTTTCCCAATAGAACAGTTTGCCGGGCTTTCTAACCAAACCAGTGGTGGGATTCAAATATGTGAACAATCGGTTCTCTGTGTGGATGCCGCTTCCAGAAGTCCATTCTGGGCCTGGGCAACAAAAAAATTAGCTACCAGTTCTGCTGAAGTGGTGCAAACTGGCTGAATCCCACCACTGAACCAAAAGCTCATGCCCCCCCACCTAACCGACAGAAATGACCTTGGTACCCATGGGACACTAAAATGTTTAGACCAGCAGAAATCCTCTTTGCCCCCTCCCAATGTGTGGCAACCTAGAACGAGCAAGATGGCTTCAGCCAGGTTCTTTGTAGAGTTGACAATAGGATTATGCAGCGCTTTATGATTTCAAAGAAGTGCTCCAAACCCTACAGGGTGCAAACATCATATACTCTTAAAGGTGCATCTCATTAAATCAGCCATGTATTCCTTGCAATTGCCTAGCAGTTTTAATGAGAGGTGCTATATTTTTGCCTGTGCAAGCTCCATAGCACCTTTTTGGAATCAAATGCCAGAGGCTGTGCAGTTCAATCGTTCCCATTTTCACACATTACAATTAATTCATACTTTTTCAATCTCATTGGGATCATTCCACTAACAGAATACTCTTTAATCAAATGGCAGCTTCAACCCAAATCAAAAGGGAAACTATTTTTTAGCCATTCTTTTTTTTTCATTCTGTCAGTGGCACCATTCAGTTACAAACCAACTTGTTTCTACTTCTGCAGATCATGAATAGTACTTCTGCTCATTGGATTGATTTGGACTGGTTGATTAGATTCTTAAAAGATATAGAACAGGCATTCTTTGGCTAATACAGTCAACTGGGGCTCAACTTTTCTACTTGCAAAGTTTCTGTTGTTTATTTGCAACAAAGTAGGTTATCTGTTTCATCATAACAAAGAACCATCTGGGATGACTTCTGGGAACCTTGAGATGAGAGGGCAAGAAATAAAATTTAAAAAAAGGAGAAAGTTTCCGTGACCTCAGCGAAACACAGTTTTTAGTCCTCAAGGGCCAGGGAGCATCAAATTGAAAACCTTGATACATTGCAATGTCTTTAAAGCACTTATTTCTACCCCCCCAACACACTTATACTGTGACCATCCTGCAAAGCAAGAGAGAGAGAGAGAGAGAGAGAGAGAGAGAGAGAGAGAGAGAGAGAGAGAGAGAGAGAGAGAGAGAGAGAGAGAGAGAGAGAGAGAGAATGTAATAAATGACCAAAATCAAGTGTAGTGACATTGCATGGCAAATAAATTGAACCATTTAGTCATAAGACTAGTAACAGAAGGAGAGGGAAATTAAGAAGCATAGGCAAGGGAGACAGAGTATCTAGCAGAACGAATGGGTGCGATCATTTCTGAATCTGTCATTTTGAAGCAAATAAACAATTGTTATTGGAATGCAGACCCGGATCTATCATGGTTGTTGTTATTTAATATCACCAGCCATAGGGAATGATGAGTGAATTCTAAATATTTGAGGCCTACGTGTGTATATTTATTGTTTTTTTAAAAAATATTTTTTAAATTGTTTTTATAGTTTTGGAATTGTAACCCGTCCATAATCACTAATTGAGATAGATGGTTATAGAAATTAAATAAATAAAATTGTATGTATCGACATTCCTAAAACCTCCTTCTGTGAAGTTCTCATTGACTAATGACAATATATCTAGAAGGCTAGTGCAGTTTCATAGCAACTGTAGGGCAACCAGATCTAGACTACAAACATTTGGTAGACCACTGAATATAACAAATAGAGTCTAAACATGCAACATTGCTGTTGTCTAATGGCTGTTGAGATTTTTACAGACCAGAACTAAATGTCAGCCCTTTGAGTAGGTCAATTCAAGAAACAGTTACTGGAGAGAATCCAGGAGTGCTACTTTATTGTTGTAGAGTGTATTCATATAACCTTAAAAGCCTATCTAAAATCTTTATTGTGTAAAGGCTGTTCTGAGTCTCTTTCTAAGGT
>NW_015389710.1:5584-10094 GCF_001527695.2 Protobothrops mucrosquamatus
ATGACCTGATTTGACATCATCTGCTGAATCAATTCAATGATTCAGTCTGAAGATTTATTTGGAAAAGGTGATTTAATCAAATTCAACTTTAATCTTTGAATATATGCTTCATATAGCTCTACTATCCAGTGCACACATGCATTGATCTCAAAGAGAAAGGATCAGTTAAGGGGTTTTGGTGTGTAGGTGTGTATGGATATATTTTTGTTCCATAAATCTCAAGCTTTCCCCAAGTGTATATTTTGCTTTCATTTGTGATGTGTCCATTGTGGCTCTAGTTTTGTTGCCAATCACTACTCATTAAACTCTTAGAAGGATATCTGCCTAACATCCGTCCGTCCGTCCGTCCATCCATCCATCCATCCATCCATCCATCCATCCATCCATCAATGTATCGATCAATCCTCTCGGTAGGCAACTTAAATTTCTAGCTGAGGAAATGAAAATCCAGAATAAGGCAGAGTTATAGACAAGTAAAAGAAATATCCTGAGTGATCTCATTGTAAAATTGATTGTATATTGATACAAGTATAGAGGATAAAATCAAGATAACGTGAAGTATTAATACCACTTTACAATGCCTTGGTAAGGCCACACTTGGAATACTGCATCCATTTTTGGTCACCACGATGTAAAAAAGATGTTGAGACTCTAGAAAGAGTACAGAGAAGAGCAACAAAGATGATTAGGGGCAGTGCTTTTTTGTAAAAAAAAAAAAAGGTGCCAAAACTCACACACATCATACAACCAGCCTTGCCTACCCTACAAGGTTCCATCCAAAAAAAGCGCCAGAACTCCATTCTGGGCGTTCTATGACAAAAAAAGCCCTGATTAGGGGACTGGAGGCTAAAACATATAAGAAACGGTTGCTGGAATTGGGTATGTCTAGTTTAACGAAGAGAAGGACAAGGGGGGACATGATAGCAGTGTTCCAATATCTCAGGGGCTGCCACAAAGAAAAGGGAGTCAAGCTATTTTCCAAAGCACCTGAAGGCAGGACAAGAAGCAATGGATGGAAACTAATCAAGGAGAGAAGCAACCTAGAACTAAGGAGAAACTTCCTGACAGTTAGAACAATTAACCAATGGAATAACCTGCCTCCAGAAGCGGTGAATGCGCCAACACTGGAAGTTTTTAAGAAGAGACTGGACAGCCATTTGTCCGAAATGGTATAGGGTTTCCTGCCTGAGCAGGGGGTTGGACTCGATGACCTCCAAGGTCCCTTCCAACTTTATTATTATTATTATTATTATTATTATTATTATTATTATTATTATTATTATTATTATTATTATTATTATTATTATTATTATTATNATTGCTGTTGTCTAATGGCTGTTGAGATTTTTACAGACCAGAACTAAATGTCAGCCCTTTGAGTAGGTCAATTCAAGAAACAGTTACTGGAGAGAATCCAGGAGTGCTACTTTATTGTTGTAGAGTGTATTCATATAACCTTAAAAGCCTATCTAAAATCTTTATTGTGTAAAGGCTGTTCTGAGTCTCTTTCTAAGGTTGCTTACATCCCAGGGCTGAGTAACTGTTTCATCTCTCCCACCTCCTTCTCAAGGCTAGAATTATTTTTTTTCCACTTGTAGCCTTAGTAACTTGGAGAAAATCAAGAGAATTATATTTTTTAGAAACCGTCCAGGTTAAAATTGAGGAATATGCCTTCCTAACAATGTAAATGAGATGTACTATATAAAACACAAACTTATCCGAATTGTAGCTGAATAGAGAAATGACAAAGTATTGTCCTTGATATATTGACCTGCCTAAAATAAAATTAAGCCAGAGATCTATACCTTTTATAGCTGCAAGAGAAGCTCCAATATGTCTGTGAAAAATCAATTCTTCGTTTTACTTTTCATAGAGAATAGGTGCAAACAATGGTCCAGCAGTATATCTTTTACTAGCTGAGAATACCTTGAATCAGATTTGCTCCATCTTTATATAAAGTGCTTATCTGAGAACTAGATTGGATATCAAACAACAAATATGGTTTATGAAATAGATCTGTAAATATAGTAACCAAGCTACTAGTTAGAATTCTGCCCAGTAGAATTACTTTTGCAACAGAAGATCATTCTTTTGTTTTTTTTTTGACAGCCTAGGGAGGGAAAGAATGCATTTTCTAACATGATACTACACTTTATGGGTCAAGAAATAACATCAGTGTAGTGGATTGAAAAAGTCGATAAGACACACTCTTTCACATCACCTGCTTCTAAACTTTCCTTGTTGATTAAGAAGTACTAAAGGATGCCTACTTGCCATGTTTGGTGACACCTCTAACCATACTCAAATGGACAGTAAGTAGATTTTTTGAAAGAACTGAATTTAACAAATAAGAAGAGGAAGAAACTGTTCATCCTGCTGATCTTTAGAGTATCTTTACATTTAAGAATTACACAGGTATAGCCTTGTAACAGCCCATAACATAGCTCATTAAAAGAGACAAGTCCAGTTGCTTTCCAGATAGAAGAGATACATTTGGAATAATGCAAATTCTGTATGGAAATACTGTAATTAAAGGTTGAGTTTACTACGCCCTTCCTCTCCCAATTTTGAACTTTCAAGGTCTAGAAATGAAAATTGGAGCAGAAAGGGACTAGGTATATACAAGCCGCTTGTTCCTTCGCAGTTATGTTTGCAGCACTCCCGTTTCCCAAACCAGCTAGTTTCCCCCCCAATATTAATATTAGGTAATTGGCCCTGAGATAGATAATTGGATCTCTACATTTGATTGTATTTTATAATTTGATTTTAATTGGAAACTATGCTTACTCCCCCACTATATATTTTTCTTTGAAAAATGTGCCCCTTAAGACATTTATATTCTTTTCAGAGATAAAAAGGACTGTTCATAAAATAATATGGACAGATTGCAAAATGTATTTACAGCTGCCCGTTTCATTTCTTTCAACTTTCTTTCTCACTGAAACTTGTCTACAATTCCAAGTCATCCTCTTTTCTGCTACATCCCAGTGTCTTCCCCCTATATCCTTTCTGGGGTGGTGCTAAACTCAGCTAAGGAAGATTGGTATTCCGTGACAGGAAACTGGATGTTCTCACTAGTTCATAACCAACTTTTTGTCCAACTGTGGTATTTCCAGATATAGCATTGGGCAACTATCTTACCTTCATGACTAGATCTTCTGAGGAGGAAGAAGAAAAGATGAAAGGACTTCATATCAAATGCTGTGAAAGAAGCAGACCACTTACGTAATGAAACCTTTGTCTAGAAAGCGGTTCTCAACCTATGGGTCGCGACCCCATTTGGGGTCGATCGACCATTTCATGGGGGTCGCCAAGCAAGGCTATCCACCATTTTTTCCCCCTTTTCTGGCGGGTGCCTTACCTCCCTTGGACTGGGCCAGCTGGTGGTCGGCCTGCTCCGTCTCTGCCGCTTGCCAGCTACGCCTCGGCCTGCGCAGGGGGCGGAACCACGCATGCGCGGCGCTCCCGGGCAGGGAAAGTCCTCGACTTACGACCAGTTTAGTCCTCAACTTACGACCGGTTTAGTCCTCGACTTACGACCGGTTTAGTCCTCGACTTACGACCGGTTGGGGGTCGCGGCATTAAAAAGGTTGAGAACCACTGGTCTAGAAGCATCCACAGAAATACAATCTGAGGAACTGCCTGTGAGAAATTGGACTGTGTTTATGTCTCTAAAACTGTTTGCAGTGTTGGCATGCCAAACTTGTGTCAGTGCATGAGAAGGAAGTAGGCTAACAAACTGGTCGCGTATGTGTTGGTTTCTGTCTTCTTTAATTCCACTTATGCAAATATCTAGTCTGGATGAGCACTGTCCTCAGATAGGGAACATGGGGCTTTTAATCTTCCCATCATGGACATTAGTGAAGGGAAAGGCCAGTAGCTTCCATTATTACTGCCCCCCTTTCTTTGCTTCTACTCCTTCATCATCACCTCTTTGATGTCTCCTCTTTTTTCCCTCCTTTCTTTCTTCCATTATATGGTTTCTCCTTTATGCTTAGTTTCTTTGCTCAGATATTTTCTCTCTGTCATCCTCCTTCCAATTATTCATTAGCTTGCCAGCCTATTCCCTAGTTAATTTTGAAAATCTGTCAGAGCTAGTATTGTAAATTTAGGGGGATACTGTTTGGGGGCAGTGGGAATAGGCCAATATTTGATTAGAACTGGGATTACATTCAAAGAATCAGATTCATTTCAGATGTATTGTATAATGTGTTTAAGCGTTGTTACTGGAATTATTTGAGTAAATTGATTCAATCTTTAGATTTGATTCTATAAAAGTATGTTTGTGCATGCACAGTTGATCAATTTGATATGACCTGATTTGACATCATCTGCTGAATCAATTCAATGATTCAGTCTGAAGATTTATTTGGAAAAGGTGATTTAATCAAATTCAACTTTAATCTTTGAATATATGCTTCATATAGCTCTACTATCCAGTGCACACATGCATTGATCTCAAAGAGAAAGGATCAGTTAAGGGGTTTTGGTGTGTAGGTGTGTATGGATA
>NW_015389710.1:11256-29822 GCF_001527695.2 Protobothrops mucrosquamatus
CACTGGAAGTTTTTAAGAAGAGACTGGACAGCCATTTGTCCGAAATGGTATAGGGTTTCCTGCCTGAGCAGGGGGTTGGACTCGATGACCTCCAAGGTCCCTTCCAACTTTATTATTATTATTATTATTATTATTATTATTATTATTATTATTATTATTATTATTATTATTATTATTATTATTATTATTATTATTACTATTATTAATAATGCTTCCTGTAAATATAGCTGCAAAAGACTTCATGTTTGCCAATCTTAGCCCATAAAACCAGTTTAGAATTGAATTTTTGGAAGAAGTTACTGAATTCATTGATTAAATATTTCTAAGTCTGGTCTGTGCCATTTGGGATCTATCTACATGTACAGTACTTTAAGCAAAGCTACCTCTGAAAGGAATTTTTGATAGATATAATGTCTGCTATGTCAATTGGTTGTATATCTTGTGTTGACCTTTAATCTTTAAGATGACATTTTGTCCCTTTGTAGCATTAGCACAGATATGTGGGGAAATGCACCTCTTGATTTATTTATTATTAGCTTGCTATCCTTAGAATATTTATAGACACTTTAAATGACCTAGTTGTAATCTTCAATCATTTTAATCTCTTGAGCCCCAATTTAGAAACAAAACAAAAGTAAGACTGGCCAAATAGGTACTATTGAAATTGATGGTAAAGTTCTTAAATGACTTAAGTCCCAGGAATTGTCGCAGGATTTAGGTTATACAGAATCCTTTTTATTGGAGGACATGTACCAGGAGTAACAAATCTTTATGGCATATACGTTGCTGAAGGCTATATTGCTTTAAATGTAAGTTAGTGCAGAACAGAATCATAACCTTAGGGAAGCCTAATGCTGAAAAGGACAGACCTTCAGAATGGTTATATACCAAACTGCTTAAAACTTATTTGCTGCTAAAACGATTTAAAAAATTTAAGGAATGATTTAAACTGTACTTTTGATTACCTTTTTAAAATAAAAAAAATTAAAGTATCACAGCAGTTGTGGCACCATCAGTTTGTCCCACATCATGATGGCTCCTACTCGTAATAATAATACAGTGAATACCACTTTAAATCGGGCATTTAAACACTTAAGGTTATGTAAGCAGCTAAGATGTGATTTAATGGTAAGGGACATTATTAACAGAAAATTTTAATAGGTCCTTGTTGTGGTCAGCTTATTTTGGGGTGAGCTGAAGAATGTCAGCAGTATCAGTCCCACATGGAAGATCTACTAAAATTGTCTTGTGGATGAATTTGGTTTTCAATATTGAGAGCTGAAAGGACAGAAATGATGCTTAGAATGACGCTGGCAGAAAAAAACCCAGATCTTTTTCCATGGTTACAATTTATGAGTGGCTTGTATCGTTATAATTAAAGCTAAATTTGATTTGTTTAATGTATAAAGTGGGTGGGAATTTTCAGCCTTTATGAATCCATCTTTTCATACTCTATTTTTTTAAAACCATAATATTTCTTTGCGTAAGTAAATGTGTTTTGAATGAATAATATTAAAAACCTTTTCTGCATGATATAAACATGCCCTTTGGATGTAAAAATATACTCTGGATCATCTGGTGCTATATACTTTAAGTACTACTAAAACTTTGCTAAATTCCACTTCTTAAAAAGAAGAGTGAGGGAATACTGTATATGGGGAATGTTTTACATGGTCTTCAGTCTTCTATTTCAGTGGCAAGGTCACTGAGACGAATTAATGAATACAAATGTAGAACAATTCTAAAAGAAAACAGTTTTCATTCTAATGACTTGTATAAACAGTTACTGAACAAATCTCAGTTCGAGACTACCACTACATATTAAAAGAGAGAAAATTTAGGTCTACAAAAATGGACGGCAACCTTAAGGAACCTTAAGATTTTTACAAGGACAATAGCAGTCTCATTGTTTTCTTAAACATGGTGGTTATGATCAGGTTATGTTTGTGTACTCAAGTTTAATGTGTAAATTATTAGATGACACCTTTTATCATTAAAAGCCATGATCTTGAAGATGTGTAGAGAAGCTATGTTATGCAAAGGCCTTTGATGTCAATCAAAGAGTGAAATTCTCCATATTTACTTGTCTTTTTTCCAATGTTTGTCCAAAGAACAAACCTAACATGGTGTCAGGTAGATTGACTTGGGATGAATCAGTTGAAGCCTTGGTATTCAGAGATATGTTTCAAAAACCCTGAGAAAGTGGAGGATTTCTAAATAGGATAATACGGATAGACAACCTGAACTGTTTTTCTGACGTTTGGAAGTTCGGTGAAATAAGAACCTAGAACGACCCCTTTTTCGATACTAATTGTAAAAGGTACACTACTCCTTAACCTAATTGTTTTCGATGGTCGAAGTAAACAATTCAAACTATTCTTACGGTAAATTCTCCCTATATTTAGACGTCAAGGATATAATAAAAAGGAAACAAAATTT
Source organism: Protobothrops mucrosquamatus (assembly GCF_001527695.2). Lineage (NCBI taxonomy): Eukaryota > Metazoa > Chordata > Lepidosauria > Squamata > Viperidae > Protobothrops > Protobothrops mucrosquamatus. Next base: position 13,696 of record NW_015389710.1, read on the forward strand.
GTATGTTTAGGTGTCTGATTTAAAATTATTACTAGTGGTTAAGGCACTAGGCTAGAAAGTAAGAGACCATGAGTTCAAATCCCACCTTAGCCACAGAAGCCAACTGGTGACTTTGGGCCACTCGCTCTCTCTTAGCAATCCACCTCACAGGGTTTTTGTTGAGGGGAAAACAGGAGGAGGAAGTGTGTTGGATATGTTTACCGCCTTGAGTTATTTGTAAAAATAGTAAAGGTAGGGTACAAATTAATTAAATAAATAAATAGATAAACGTGTCAATGTGGACAATGGGAAGCCTCTTATCATGGACTATCTGTTTGTGGGATTAGGCTAGAAAAAGTACAAGCAAAATTATTTGGAGAAAGTGATTTAACTTCAGAAAAATCTATAGATACTTGCTGAGCAGAAGAAGCAGCAAATCAATTGAGAGAACTTGCAACCACATAGAAACAGTTGGACATTATAAATGTTAAAAGTAATCCAAATGAACTGAGAAATAAACCTCAAAGGACATAGTAAAAAAAAAAGTTAGGAAGTCTTGTGGCAAGTGTGGTATTTATCAAGCTATCCAAGCTTGTCCAACATACAGAAAAGCTTATAGAATACATGACAAATGTAATCATTGTGGAAAGTGTGTAGCACTAAGGATAAAAACTTGTCAAATGACAAAATCTCTACCTTGATAGAGGAAGAGAAAGAAAAAGCATAACAGAAAGATGGACATATTCATTTGGTCAATTGCTTATGTACCATCAGGTTGTTGGTGTATTTTAACAATACACATAAATGTTCTCCAGGGCATGCTGTTCCCAAACTAATCCTTCAGATGTTCCAATGATGCCCCCATTGCCATTGTAACTGGGTCTATTCACTTTACTGCTGATCTCTGTTCCTTAACCTCTTTGTTTTCTTAGTTATCCATGATATTCTCAGGAATCTTCTCCAACATCCATATTCAAGTGCACTAATACTGTTTCTATTCTGTTTTCCCAAAGTTCAATCCTCTTTCGAAATGTAGCTTTGGTGCTCCAAAGCAGACAGTGAGACATATTGTGGAACAGGATCCTTTGAGACTTTCTGTATGCAACTCCATCATGTATTGACTATATAAATAGTCTACCTTTGAATTTGTAAATAGAGTAAACAGTGTCATATTTGCTCATTGAAAATGCAATTGTGATGTGTTTTTAAAAAAATGTTTTTTGCCATAGGCTAAATAAATGAATAAATTCTGAAGTTCAATTACTGTTTCCATAGAGTGCTACAGGGAAAACCATTACTTGCACATTTCTGATTTTTAGATATTGACACATCAACAGCTTTTGAATATATTTTCCAAGGCCTTCACTGTTACTCCACCAAGTGTTAAAATATGGCATATTACTTGACTATTCTTTCTGACTACTTCTTTCACTGTTAGTAATCTATCCGATCCCCTCATCATGGACATAGATGTTAGATGTTGACATCTCTACTGTAAATAATTTCAGATTACTTCTTCCATCTTTTAAAATCTTATTTAAATCAGTTACTATCTGTCTATGTGTATCCTTTTAAGATTGGATCATCCTTCTGAATTCAAAAGACTATTCTTATTTTTCCTTTCCATTTCCATTTCTGATTTCTTTACAGATGCTATTGTAATCCTGTGTTTGTCTGTTCTAACAGGTCTCTGAAATTCTTAACACAGTTACTTCTTGAGATATTTTCTTTTTTTAGCTTTGCCTTCTCTTCTTGGCAACTTCCACCATGTGTTTTGACACCCAGTTTGGCTTGTTCTGTTTCTTAATCTTTGGCAGTTTCCCCCATAAGTTCTTGTTTAGCAACTTTAACAGCATCCCACATTTCATCTGGTTTATTAGCAATAAGGTTCAGGGCTTCAAAGGAATTCTTGAACTTTTCCTTAAAATGGTGGACATTTCTTCAATATTATATCGTGAAAGCAGCTTGATGTTTTTTTCTCATTTTAGCTTGACTTACAATTGTACATGAACAATTTGTGATCTATTCCATAATCAGCTCAACACATCTTTGATTTTAAAGATGAGCTCTCCTACTTCTTTTTAGCAAAAATATAATGAATTTGATTTCTGTATATTCATTTGGTGATATCTAGGTATATAGACTTTGTTTTGATATTCTGAAGAATATGTTAGCAGTCAAGAAATTACTGGATTGACAAACTGGTAAGTTTGTCACAATAGACTTGATGCTTAACAGTTTCTCAACTATCAGAGGAAACTGTCCTCAAAACATAAAGGAACCATAGATTATAACCATAGATGAAAACTAAACACCGCCATCTACTGGCTGAATAATTCTGTAGTTGTTGCAATATAAAATACATTCTAACATGTATTCCATGTATTGGTACTCAGCCCATTTTGACACAAAAATGTTGTCCTGGTTCTCATCATTTGGTACTCAATGTACAAGGTAGAACTTGTTGATGTAGGCTGCCTTGTGACTCACTACATTATTCCTTATGGGAAAAAATATTTGGTACTCATCATTTTTGGTGCTCATTGTATTTCTTGGAACCAATTAACAATGAGTACCAAGGTACCACTATGTATCATTTGGAAAGGCATGTTATTACTGCAATTGTTATAGATGGAAAGTTGTATTTGTTAGACATGGTATTCAAAATGAAGAATTTTGAAAATTTGCAAAGGAATGAGATTTTGTACACATTATGTCTAGTCTTTGTTACAAGTAAATGACATGTCATGTAGAACAGTGGAAATTATAAAAATAATATTAAGAAGTCAAATTTGGGTGTTAGATTTATTTCTTAGTTTTTTGGTTTATAGAAGTACTCCATTAGTTGATGGCAAATTGCCATCCCAACTTTTTAATATGTAGGCATTTAAAACTGAAACTTTCCATGATAGGAATTGTATTACATCCTCCAGGTGATTAGGGAATTCACCTAGGCAGAAAACATCAAGAACTTTTTATTGTGCACACTGGTGATAATGTAATTTACTGTAGGATCTTTGTGATAGAAAAATAATTATACCTTTTGGAAAAGAGCCAGAATCTTGAAAACACAGTTAATAGCTATTCTCTGATATTGATACAGAGAAGCAGATTGGGAATTTTATAAAATGAAGGATAATATTTTATAAGAGAACAGCCAGAAAGCCTAAACTGTTGATAATAAAAATAAATAAATAAATATCATTTTTAGACTGCTCTAATTAATAGTATACAGTAATATTTGTTTAATTGATTGACATTAGTTTCCTAACACTCCTATTCCTCTATATTTTGTACAGTCCTTTCCAAAGAGATTGTAAACCGATCAGATAAAATTTGGAGAAGAATGATGGGAGATTTGTAAAAAGAGGTGGAACTGGAAGAAAAAAATATGTGTTTATCACATAGTGGCAGTGGCCATTGTCACTGAAAAAAAAGTTAGCCATCTTCAGGCAATCTCCATGAACATAGGGCTTAAAGGCCTTCAGAGCTTGAGCATACCAGTTGCCTATTTTTTTCTAACTTTTTTGACCACCATAATTTCAGCCTGCTTTATTAAGATCATACTCAAACACAAGTACAACTTATAATTAAAAAGGTTGGAGAAGGTCTGAGGTAGCTTCTAACCCCTTTGAAGTCCATATACATTTTGGCAAATGACAGAACAGAGTTATGATGACCTTGACTTAATTTTTCTAGGAACGTCATTGTTCCTAGATTGATAGAGTATTGATACAATATGGATTGATTGATACAATATGGATTGATTGGTGGAAAGATCTGCTCAATCCTTTTGAACTTTACTTCAAATAAACATGAGAAAGCTGAGGTATGAAGAAATAAGATTGAAAAAGGAACCACTGTAGAAGTTGAGTACAGCGAAGTGAAAAAACAAGACCACTGATTATAAATCTAAAATATTAAAACAATAAATCCATATAATCACTATTAGACTTCAAAGCTACTTCCTTATTAGGGCATTCTTTAAATGTATAGGCTTTGTCTCAAGCCAACAGCAAGCTTGAAATACTAATACTTGAAATACTAGCCTAATTTACTGGTTAATTTCTAACATAATTCAGGGGTACTTAACAAGAATAGGTAACCAGACAAGAAACAATATTTTGAAAAATATACCAAAAAGGCCACCCTAATTTCTTTTTTATTGTTCAGTTTCAGTATCTCCATTTTAGAGGAATAAAGAAGAAAAATACTAGCTTAACTTACAAAAGAGGAAGCTAATACATCATTTTGAAGGAAGTCTATAAAAGAAAACTAGAGAAATTGCAGCTAAATTAAATAATATTTGTTTTTTAAAAAATAAGAATACTTTTTCATAACTAAATTGCTTCAAAGACGTTAATTCTGGGCCATCTGGACATTGTTAAAGAGCTCTTAATTCAGAATAAGTATTGAGGTCTTTCAGATAGGGAATGTTAATCCCCAAAGCTGGTCCTCATACAAAGTTCATTTTTCTGTCTGAGGAGTTTTAGAAAATGAATCCTTCATTAGCTGTGTGACAAATGTTGGATCTTTCATGTGTGAAAAATAAAAGGTACACTTAAAGCAAATGAGTTTTTGCTAAGAATAGTGATGACAAAGTAGCTTACCAGATGTTCCTTTAACTAGAGGATCATCTTTTTTCATTTTTGCATAACAGCATGAAGGACTCTATTAGGTTGTCCCATAATTTTACATTTGACCCTTCCAAATTGACACAATTAATTAATTTTATTTCCAATATCACATTATGCAAAGATTGCTGGCTTTTATTTATTTTACTGAATCATATTCAGAAAGGGTAGCATGGGATCCTTTAAGGAACGTAAAGGCCCCGAGTCAGAGAAAGTGATTCATTTGTAGATGGTACTGAGTTATATTATGGCTTATTTGGTTTTGCCTTAGAGTAATATGTGAGCTCTAATTATTTTGCTTTATAAACAATAGTTTATGCCTTAGCACAGGCTATGACCCCTGTTAAAAAAAGGATGCTTCAGAGTGACACATGAATCTAACTCATAAAATCAGTTTGGCTCAGAGCCAACACAAAAGTGGGTTGTTAAGCAGCTCTACATAATACTATAGCTGTGCAGTGCTTTGGATTTGATTGCAGGAGTTGTTTAAGAGCACAGACAAATGTGGATGGAGCAGCGATCAGTGTCTCATTAAAGTACAAGTGTTTTTCCTAGTGGCAGCTACTTCAATGAGTCCCTGGTGGGTGATTAGTGTGTGCAACTTTTCAGACAATATAGAATAGAATGGAAGCTGGAAGGGACCTTGAAGGTCTTCTAGGCCAGCCCCCTGCTCAAGCAGGAGAACTTATAGCCCTCTCTGTGGGCACCGGCACCATCGTCCCAGTCCTAGGCCTTCAGCTGAGTTTTATAAATCCTTTTCGCTTTAGGCCTCCGCCGCCGTGTGCAAAAAAAAAAAAGGTTCAATCAATTCCAACTTCTCGCGGGAAAAAAAAGATCTCGCAAAGTTGGAATTGATTGCCATTACCACCGAAGCTACGCACACCCAATGGACCATGCCCACTCAACGGGGCACACCCACATAATGGGCCCTGCCCACCTGGCACCCAACGATACATAAGTAGGTTTTGGGTTACAGTTTGGACACTCGGTCTCTAAAAGGTTCGCCATCACTGACCTATACCATCTCAGAGAGGTAATTGTCTAGTCTCTTCTTAAAAATCTGGAGCACCCACAATTTCTGGAGGCAAGCTGTTCCACTGATAGATTGTCTTCACTATCAAGAAGTTTCTCCTTAATTCCAGGTTGCTTCTTTCTTTGATCAATCATTGTTTCTTGTCTTTCCCTCTGGTGCTCTGGTGAACAACATGACCCCCTCTTCCTTGTGGCAGCCCCTCAGATACTGGAATACTGCTATCATGTCTCCCCTATTTCTTCTTTTCTTTAGACTAGCCAAACCCAAGTCCTGCAGCCGTTCTTCATATCTTAGTTGCTCTTTGAATTTTTTCCAAACTCTCAACATCTTTTTTGTGATATGGCTGCAGTATTCCAGGTGTGGTCTTACTAGGGTTTTATAAAGCGGTACTAATACTTCACATGATCTTGATTCTATGCCTCTGTTTATACAACCCAGGTGTCAATGCTGCAAATACTGTATATTCTTGCTTTGACAAAATATGCAGAACTGTCTGGTATTTTTAGAGTTAATTCAGTTGATGGTGGTGGGGAGGAGAAAGATAGGACTGTGGGCAGGAAGAGACCAGAAGAGAACCTCTGCCCTTCCACCTGATAGGAGAACATGATATATGACAGCAAATTTAGGGAGGGAACATGCTGGTAAATTAATTGCTCAGAGGAAGAGAATTTTAGACCTTAGAATCAACTCGTTGTGCCTGTGCCGACATTTTGTAACAATAAATTACTTTTAGGAAAATCAATGCCTGGAAGTTCTTTGAAGTGTTTCATTAGCCGGAACCATAACACCAGGATTGTATTAGCTTTTTTGGTTGCTGCTACACATTGCTGGCTCATAGTCAAGTGATTGTCCACTAGGACTCCAAGGTCCCTCTCACAGTTACTATTTTTATGCCAGGTCACGCCTAATCTGTACTTTTGATTTTTCCTGCCTAAATGTAAAACTTTGCTTTTCTCCACATTGAAACTCATTTTGTTGGATAGGGCCATTGTTCAAGTTTGTCTAGATCAGGGGTCGGCAACCTGAAACACTGAAAGAGCCACTTGGACCCGTTTCCCTTACAAAAAAAACAAAAAAACAAAAAAAAAACTGGGAGCAACAAAATGCATGCAAAACAGGAGGCTTGATTGAAGAGTGGAGTCTAAGGCGAGACATGCACCGGCCCTGCCCCCATCCAGCTCTGGTATGGATGGCTCTGCTGTCCTGGCTTCTCCTCCCCTCGGAAAAGACTGCTCTCCCCCCTGCCCCGTGCTCTCCCTCTCTGGGACTTTCTTCTTTCTGCCTTTTGGCGCGAAGGTTCCGAGGGAGCGGAGGAGGAGGGCGACGGGGAGAAGGAGCTGCTGCAGCAAATCTTCCGAGGTGGCAGTAGACGGCCACTTGAGCTCGCCTATCTCAGCCTGCTGCGGGAGGCCGGAGTTGAGGCTTCTGGCTCGCTCTGGGAGGGGTGCTCGGAAAAAAGAGGATGAGAAGTGGAAAGTGGGAGAAAGGATGTCTTCCAGCTCTCTGGGGTTCTTTCGCTGGGAGGGCGAGGAAGCAGCGGCGTGGTTGGAGTGTCAAGCCCCGTGGGCTCGACATAGATGGGAGGGGGGGAAGACAGCTCTGGAGGGAGGCAGCCCTGTAGCCAAAAGCCGGCGGTCCGAGCGGAGCGGCACAGAAGACCTATCGTGTACTATTGCTTCTAGTTTTCCCTGTTTGTTCCCCAAGCTTTGAGCATTTGTATATAAGCATTTAAGACTTTTATATAAGCATTTAATATACTACCTAGCCTGGCAAAACACACAGACAGATAGACAGATAGACAGACAGACAGACAGACAGACACAGACTCAGACACACAGACACAAAGACACAAACACATGCACAGAAACCCACAAAGAGAGAGAACTAAAGTGGTCATCTCCAAATCCACTTGAAGTGAGCCCCAGGTGGCCTTAAAAGTAAGCTACAGACATCTGAGGAATGAACAAATAAGATCCTCTTATTTATATGGTAGTAGGGAGAAAGATGAAATTAAGCCAAGCTTAGCTTCCCCCCCCCACCTCCAAGGGAACATTTTATTTTTGCTAACAATGCTTGCAGCCTGGGTGGAAAAGTCCTGTTTCTGGAGTCAATTTAGACAGCATGCAGATCATTTTCTTTCTTTTTTTCTTTCTTTTTCCCTGACTGTCCCTGCAGAATCTTGATGTTTTCATCAATTATGCATTTTCATTTCATAGTAGTGATCAATACTTCTTCAGAAGACTAATATAATACAATACATTTGTCTCGGCCCAGAAATGTATTGTTAAATAATGCATTTTCAGGCAAGTGAAGGCATGGGTATTGTTCCTACTCAAGCAGAGAAACATGCAAAGAGAAATCACTGAACAAGGCAACATTGATTTTCTCCATCCCTGAAACTTAATCTTGCTCAGGGTAGGGAAAGACAACCCATGACCACATGCTCTACAAAGAAGAGGGAAAACACTATTGACCTTTCCAAAGCTGACACTGAGAGAATGTGATTAGGAAAGAAACCTTCCCATCGTATCGCTGGTTACTTTTACCTCTGAGAGAAGAAGCAAAAAAGGAAAATACGAAGTAAAATCACAAAAGCAAAATCACAAAGATTTTGGGCAGGGGTAGTCAACCTTGGCTCTTTTATGACTTGTGGACTTCAACTCCCAGAATTCCTGAGCCAGCTAAGCTGGCTCAGGAATTCTGGGAATTGAAGTCCATGAGTCATAAAAGAGCCAAGGTTGACTACCCCTGGTTTTGGGGGGGGAAAAAGAATGGTCCATATTGGTTGCTATAAAGAAAAATGCAATTGGAAACTGAAGAGACTAAGAGGGAACGTTCAAGATGAGAGATTAATTTGGCACCTCCTCGCTAGTAGACTGGAATCAGTCCAAACAATGAGGTGTTTGTGAAGAAAAATTCAGGCATTTGTGAAGGGAGATTATTATTACTCCACCTTCACAAAACATTATTAGTCCCCACAAATAACTTCATGTCTTAGGACACATGTTCTCAAAATATTTTTAAGCCAACATGGACCTCCCAGCTGACCACAGTTAGATGACTGCATATACGGAACCGAAGAATACAGGTAATCCTCGACTTACAACAGTTCATTTAGTGTCCATTTAAAGTTACAATGCTACTGAAAAAGAGTGAATTATGACCATTTTTTCACACTTATGATCAAGGTCACATGATCAAAATTCATACGCTTGGCAACTGACTCATATCTATGACCGTCGCAATGTCCTGAGATCATGTGACCACCTTTTGCGACATTCTGACGAGTAAAGTCAATGGGGAAGCCAGATTCACTTAATAACCATGTTACTAACTTAACAATTGCAGTGATTCACTTAACAACCATGGCAAGAAATGTCATAAAATGAGGCAAAATTCACTTAATAACCGTCTCACTTAACAACAACAAAATTGGGCTCAATTGTGATCATAAGCTGAAGACTACATGTAGTTTTGTGTGTTTTAAATAGCAAACAGTTACAAATAAATGGGGAGACCTTTAGAAAGATTGTCCATCCTCCCCTTCATCTCCTGTGGTGAAGGAAGGTGAATCTGGTATATTTTGGGGTGTGAGGAGAAAGTATGTCCTCAGCACACCCCTTACCATCACAATTATTTCTGTGTACTTGTAAACATTAAAGCATCTTCACTGCCTTTTGCTGTTGCACATACTGACTTTTTCATGAAACTAAATGATAATACAATTTGTTTTTACCTGGATTTCAATTGGTGGATTCATTAGGGCTGAGTGTCATGTGCAAATGTGGTACTTTGGCCTGCTCAACAGACCATATTTAAAAAAATTCTTAGCTTGCATGGGGTGTGATGACTAAACTTACTAACTGGATTGTTTGAAAATCACAAACATAAGAGAAGTTATATATAAAACATGATCACAATTTTTTGTACAAATGTATTGTTTTAATAGTACATATTTATTGTTTTAATATTATGTATTGTATATTTGGTCAAGCTAGGTGGTAATTCATGGACTTATCCATGCAATTTTCTTGGTAACAGAAAATAAGTCATTTGTTTTTATTGGGCTTCTTCCCTCCTTTCCAGTCTAATATAATTGGATCTCCTGATGGTTTCCCATTCAACCTCTGACAGTCCAACCACATTCAGAGTTTCAAAATTAGGTGAAATTGGCTGTGAACTACTACCTAAAACTCAACTTGGGACATGAGTCCACGTTTCTAACACACATCCGGCATTTTACTTGTGACAATCCTTTTTTCCCTTTTCACTAAACCCAGAACGACAAAAATATTATGGCCTGTGCAACTTATAGGGCAGTCCACCACTGGTAGTGGAGTTGTCACATGTCACTTGCAGAGTCAAATCAAAAGCTTGGCAACTTGACTGAATGCTATTTGTCATATTTTGTCAACAAGAACAATGCAATTAATGTATTTTCCTTGACAGAATATCCTGAGTTGTTTTTCTCCTTTTGTCTGACACCCTTTTCTTTATTAAACCAGTGTTAATTCTTTGTATCACGGCTACGAAATATTTGAACTGGATACATTGTTAACATGCATATTTCATGTTTTACTCAATTAAAAACTTGCTTGCTCACTGGTATTCTGAGAGCTATGATCTCAAGTAAGTTTCTCCTATAATGAATTTTGAAACAGATACAATTAAGATGAGTTGTTTCTGCTGCACTGATTTATCCTCATGGAAGTAAAGTACAAGAGTTCTACAGAAGATGTAGAGATTGATGGACCTGTGTGGATCACAACCAAGCAATCTTGCTTTATACATCTTAACAAAGCACTGTTGCACCTTATCTGACTTGAACATCCATCTCAATTTGCTAAGGGTAGCTTTTGGGCACTTTTGAACAAGGTACATAGGTACAAATCAACCATGTAGATTCCTTTTATTAAAACTCTACTGATTAATAGCATAGAAAAACTATATTGAGAGTTTATATTCTATGCAGGATGATATTTACTTTCCTTGGCTAGAAAAACCTAGAGATCATGTACTTTGGGATGAGTCTTCCAATCAGGATTGTGGACCTTGATAGGTTTCAAAGAGGGGCTTACATAGCACAGCAATATCAATACCCAAAATTAATTCCCCAATAGCACATGCCTGTAGAACACATGCTCATAAGGACATAGGGAAAGGTGATTCTTGTTTCTGATGAAGAGAGCATGTTGAACCAAAGCTGGCACTGCAAGATTTCACTCCTCACTTCTAGGTAATTGCCATTACACAAAGAAGAACAGGAATATTCTAAAGATAAAGGAACTAGAAAGAGTTAATGAAGAATAAAAACAGGTGTGGAATATAAACATTACCTTTAGTTGGATAGAACATAAGCTTACTGTGCATATTTGACAAAAATCCAATTAAGTTTAGAGCCAAGCTTAACATAGATTAAGAACTAGAAGGAGACTGAGAAAGACGCTATGGCTCCCAAGCACAAACCGGATATGAGACAGCACTATAACATGTGGGCATTGATTATAAAACTGGTGTGCCTTAAGAGTCAGGCCTATGAACTATCAAGATAAAAGATAAAGTAAAACAAAACTATTAAATTCCTAAAGCCAAACCAAAACGGGAAAAAAGTAGCAGAGGAAGCAGATATAAGCCATGCTATGAAGGAAAAGGACCACAATCTTCTATGCCAGTGGTTCTCAACCTTTTTAATGCCGCAACCCCCAACCGGTCATAAGTCGAGGACTAAACCGGTCATAAGTCGAGTGTCAACGCTGCAAATACTGTATATTCTTGCTTTGACAATGTGCAGAACTGTCTGGTATTTATATAGTTAAACCAGCAACCAAGAAAGAGGGAGGAGCATAAGGATAGCCCGGGAGAAAGAAACCGGAAGTAAATCACATCTTCCAAGTTGATTGGAAGATGTGAACCATGACCCTACAATAAGGGAGTGGAAATGTNAGACATTTGACATCGAGGACTACCCAACCGGTCGTAAGTCGAGGACTTTCCCTGCCCGGGAGTACCGCGTATGCGTGGTTCTGCCCCCTGCGCCGGCCGAGGCGTAGCTGGCAAGCGGCAGAGACGGAGCAGGCCGACCACCAGCTGGCCCAGCCCAAGGGAGGTAAGGCACTCGCCGGAAAAGGGGAAAAAAAATGGCGGACAAAAAAATGGCGGACAGCCTTGCTTGGCGACCCCCGTGAAATGGTCGATCAACCCCAAATGGGGTCGCGACCCATAGGTTGAGAACCGCTGTTCTATGCAGACAAAGAATAGAGATAGCACTGTCTATAAGATAGATAGAAAAGATAGAAGCCTAAGTGGAGGAATCAAAGTGAGGTTATGGAACAGTATCGGCCTAAGTAGCAACAGGGTCATCGGGAGATGGAATATGTATTTAGCCTTCTGAGGAGAGGCCAGAGTTGTACAAGTGAACAACCATAGTCATGCTCGTCTGAAACTGGATGACAATTCAGATCCCTAAGGCCAGAAACTCTGCAGAATTTAGCAGAGACCATTCTGCATGTATGTGCAGGAACATTTCTGGTAAGTGAGGTTGTCACTCAACTCCAATCATTAAAAGCAAGACAGCTCTTCATGCTAGCACTTCAAAGAGATACTTTGGCAAACTTTGACTGAAGGGAAGCATTCCTTTGAAGATGTTCACAGCCCTTGAAATGAGAGACCTGCAGTCATTACATTATCAGAAAAGATAAGCTAAATAAAGGCCTGGCCATTTTTTTACATCTTTGCATTTTTTCCCATGTGCTTTATAACTTCTCTCTCTCCTTCTCTTACTGTTAAACGTTTTCAAAAGAAAATAAAAACTAACACAAATTATTACAAATAAAAACCAGAAATGAAAAGAGAAAGGAAAAAGAAGAGTGCAGAAAGAAAAGATAAAAAGAAATAGAAGAAGCTTCCAATTTCCTCTGCAAGTAGCTACAAAGTTATCTCTTACGATAAGAGCTCCCTTTTTCTATTATCTAATTTCCACCCCTCTAATAATCAAAACCATATCATAAGTGTTTTTTTTCCTTTCATGCAAAAAGTCTATAAGGGGCTTTCTTTAACTGCTCTTTTTGTAAATGTCTAAAATGTCTGTAAATATCTAAAAAGATGATGATCACCTTAAGTTCCTACTCAAAGTGTGGTGAGATAGCAAAACCACTAATGTTGACAATATCATTAACTCAGCATGGCCTGGAATGACTTTTTGGTGGGGTGGCAAGAGCAAGGACCTATGCATTTGGGGGAGTGCATGGAAGATGGATAGCTATATGCCACTATTACTTACCAAATGTTTGTCTTATCACACTGATATGTCAGCTGGGGTGAGGTATGGAATTGCTCAAGCATAGCAGGGTCAGAATGAGACCCTGAAGCAGGATGCCTGTAAAAAGGAAGCCTTGCCATCAAGTGTCAGAAGTTTTGTCATCATGCAAATGGATCTGTTTGGCAATGACCTTGTAGCAGCTAATAATCACTGTAACAATCAGTGCTTTTTTTGTAAAAAAAAAAAAAAAAAAAAAGGTGCCGGAACTCACACATGTCATACAACCCACCTTGCCTACCCTACAAGGTTCCATCCAAAAAAGGTGCGGGAACTCCGTTCTGGGCGTTCTATGACAAAAAAAGCCCTGGTAACAATGATTTCCATATGGAAAGTCCCTCATTCTGCAAAGTTACTATGTGCTACTATGCTTTCATCTCAAAATGGCTGAAATGCCTGCATGTATAACACCATATTTGTAAAACAGTATTTTACTGGAGAAAAGAGATCCCATTGCTCAGAATATTTAGAGCAGCAGCTGTCTGCTTATGGCTTTTTTAAATTTTTATTTCAAAAGTTAGCAGGATAGATTTTTTGAGTATTATGAGTTAAATGAAATATTGGATGAAATAATGGATCAGAGATACGTGTTTCTCCTGAACTTGTAGCTATTTAAAGTTTAAAATTGCCAGTGCAATTTTATCTTATTTTGCCTGCAAATAAGTATTCAATATGATTGACTCATTATCAGAAAACTACACTGTAATCCTAAGTGATGAAAAAAAGTCATGTATCGATCGGATCTAAAAATATTGTATAGGAACATTTTTTCTGATAATCTCTTTAACAATTATCACAGGTAGGTAATTTTCTTAATTAGCTGTGCAGGGTTTTACTGCTTATTTATATGGCCACATACACAATTGTTTGCAGCTACATGCATATAAGGCAATCCTCAACTTACAACAGTTCATTTAGTCACTATTCAAAGTTATAACAGCACTGAAAAAAAGTAACTTATGACCGTTTTTCATAGTTACGACCTTTGCAGCATCCCCATGATCATGAAATCACAATTCAGATGCTTGGCAACTGGTTCATATTTATGACCGTTGCTGTGTCCCAGGGTCATGTGATCACCTTTTGTGACCTACTGACAAGCAAATTCAACGGGGAACCCAGATTCACTTAACAACTAGGTTACTAACTAATCAACTGCAGTGATTCACTTAACAACTGTGACAAGGAAAGTTGTAAAATGGGGCAAAACTCACTTAACAAATGTTTCACTTAACAACAGAAATTTTGGGCTCAGTTGTGGTTGTAAGTTGAGAATTACTTGTATTTGGGAGTACAAATTGCCAAATTCTACAGAGAAGTTGCAAAAGGTCTAATGCTGATGATGGTTTGACTATCACAAAAAAGTTATATATTTATAAATGTATCCATTCAGTTTTTATGACCATCCATCATGACTCTTTTATGACCATACATGAACTGAGTTCTCTTCACTCTTGTACTTGTGTTGCAACAAGACATACAAGTAGATGTAAGAGTTAGGGTTTCTGTTTCAGTATCCCAACACATATTTAGCCTACTTTCCTCCTGTGGATGCCTATGCACTAAATGCATCAATGAAAAAAAAATTAGAAATGAAGACTGCATTCTAAGATCACTAAGGCTTCCAGTTTTCATGTCAATGGTTTTGATTCTGAAATACATCAATTTGAAGATAAGATAAGCTTTATTGTTGCTTTTTCTGAGTACACACTGGCACACATTAAAAAAGAAATTCTGATGCCCGCTCTTAAAAGAATATAAATATATATGGACACTAACATCACGATCGATACAAAAGCTAGGAGTGGTGCAAAGAGCCATGGAAAGATACATACTTGGCATTACAAGACAAGATAGAAAGACCTGCACATGGATTAGAGAACAAATGAAAGTATATGATACCATCAAGAGAGTAAAAGAATGGCCACATAGCAAGAAAAACTGAGGGCAGGTGGACCAAGGCAGTCATAGAATGGATCCCACTTGATAAAAAGCGTCCATGAAAGAGACCTAAAATAAGATGGATCAATCACATCAGCAAGTATTGTTTGTCCAATTGGCCAAAGAAAACCCAGGACTGTATAGGTTGGAAACATGCAGAAGAGGCCTTCATCCTACAGTGAATAGACAATGGTTAAAATGATGATGATGATAATATATATACGATAATATATATATTATAAATGTGCTGTATACACACAGACTCATAGTTTACTGCTCTCTCTTCTTCTCTGCAGCCACACTTCAAGGCTCATTGTAGTATAATATATGTGGGTATATGTATAGTTCTATATTTATTTATTTATTTTGTCATATTTATGTTGTGTATATTGGAGGTGGTGACCCTTTGAGAGCTGTAATGCAACGAAATTTCATTTTAATGTATGCCGATTAGTGTACATTCAAAGTGACAATAAAGTTTCTATTCTATTCTATTCTATTCTATTCTATTCTATTCTATTCTATTCTATTCTATCCTAGTCTACTCTATTCTACTCTACTCTACTCTACTCTACACTACTCTACTCTACTCTACTCTATCTACTCTACTCTACTATATTCTATTCTATTCCATTCCATTGAAACCTATATTACAATTTATTTAAAGTTTTATTCCAATGAGTGTGAGGGGGGGAGGGGAAGGTTTTGTTTTCAGGATGCTTTAGAATTGTGTTGATGGTATATTGGTGTCTGCTTCACTTCTTGATCCACTCTCCCAAAGTCCTGCAAAACTGATATGGGAGATTCTTATTTTTTTTTCAAAATTTTTTTTTATTATTTTCAACATAAGAAAAAGAACACATCACAAGTACATCACAATTAAAACCCCCCCCACCCCCCACCCGGACTTCCCAAACCTAATCCCAGGATACTATTCATCTAAAAGTAACCTTATATTAATATCCCTAACTCCACAAAATGTAATTCTACATAAGTAGGTGAAATATATGTATATGTATAAAAAGAAAAATTTTTTTTATCTAAAAACCTAACCTATATTCCACCATTCTATGCTTATTTTGAATATAAACAATCCATCTTCTCCATATTGATAAAAATTGTTCATTTGAGTGATCCTTCAAATAAGCCGAAATCTTTGCCATTTCAGCAAGATGCGAAACCTTCACTCTCCAGTCCTCTATTGTAGGTAAAGCTTGACTCTTCC
>NW_015389710.1:33497-37190 GCF_001527695.2 Protobothrops mucrosquamatus
TTCTCACCTACATCGTCCACAAGGGACGACTCGGGAACTCAACTCCTACCTCGGGCAGCTCACCTTTCCCCCTATGCCCAGGGGAAAGGTATCAAGCCGTTTGACAGCTGATGCAGGCTGTCAAAACGGCTTTTACGCAGAAACAGGCGGGAGCAGCAAACAGCTGCGTCCAGCGAAGGCGCCTGCCACCGGAAGTCGGGAGATTCTAATTCATAAGAACTTTCTGTTGGTAAAATGAAGGATAGCACAGTCTTTCAGTTAAGCATCACCTATCTCTCACATAACTTTTAATGGAACAAGCAGAAGACCTCACATCCAAGACACAAGAATTTAAGTTCTGCTTCTCTGATGCTCTTTGATGCTTTGTTCACAACCAACTTTTCTTCTGTCAAATGGAATGGTTTAAAAAGAGTGGAAGAAATATTTGGTCTTAAAGTCACACTGAAATATGATACAAGGCCAGGGAGAGGGGGAACAGTGAGACAGAAACACTCATAAATCTCAGGATGTTTGAATCATGAAAAGTGTGTGGATAATCCATACCTTGATCCAGGTCAGGATTTCAGAAGCTCTGGGGCTAAGCCCATTAATTCAACCCAGAATTTATAACAGAGTTAAGACAACAACTAAAATATCTTTAAATATATTCAAGAGAAAAACCCTATGGAATAGACTGTACATATTCAATGTTTATATGAGCATATAGTCTTATTTCCAAAAGGTTCAGTTTTGAACAGACAGCTACAAAATCAAACTTCAAACCTTCATGAAATTATTGGAGCACAATATATTTCAAATTATTATTTACCAGCAAAAGTATGAAATGTGGCAAGCCCTGGTTATAGTAAAAGGATTTAGTTGCTAAATATCAGGAATGATTGCTTTTAAACGCTTTAAGAGGAAATGTATTTATTAAAGGCTCTGCAGATGTTATTCTTTGTCAATAAATGAGGAAATATGAAATCTAGGTTATTTGCCACTGTAGCAACTCTGGTCTTCATAGTTTTTGGTAAATGTCAAAATTCACTGAGTATTGTATTTATTTTAGCATGAACACAACTGAGAGTAAGTTCTAATTCTAGGGGGAAAGTTAAAGGGGGAAAGTTATAAAGTTACCTTTCCATTTTTAGGAGCTGGAAAATCACAAGGAGAATTCACAGCTCAGAATATGTGATCTTGTGTTTTTGTACACATTGACCTCTGATTATTTCTAAAAAAAACATTGGTACCTTACTGTTACATGATAACAAAAATGGCATAGCTTTGTTTCTTGAATAAATGGTTCTGTGAGAAAAAACTACAGATTATGCAAATTAATGCAGAGAAGTTAACTATTAAAATAATTAGCTTTTCTTGTCATTTGGTGCTAGTTTTCTTCTTGCTGGGCATTCATCTGATCTATGTATTATACATAGGAAAGGACTTCAATTTTATTTCAGTTATATTTATTAAAGTTAACCGCAGAATACTGTGTTTTTGTCTGATAAATTACACTAGACACATTCCAAAATTAAATAAAAAGCAGACAAAGGACGAAACACTTTAAAAAATTGTAGCTGACATATGTTTTGAGATGAGACAATTTTGTTTTATTCAATAAAATTTCTTTTTTATTTTTTTCCTAAAACAACATCAAATAGATTGGATCGATACATTTTGAACGGTAGGAGATATTTTCTTTTTAATCTCAGGAGATATATTTTGGTACTGTTCATGCTTTGCTTGGTTTTGTAGGGTGGATCACAAAAAAGTTTGGAATTTGGATATTCAAGCTGATTAAAGTAATATAATAATAATAATAATAATAATAATAATAATAATAATAATAATAATAATAATAATAAAGTTGGAAGGGACCTTGGAGGTCATCTAGTCCAACCCCCTGCTCAAGCAGGAAACCCTATACCATTTCTTACAAAAGTCTCTTCTTAAAAACTTCCAGTGTTGGAGCATTCACCGCTTCTGGAGGCAGGTTGTTCCACTGGTTAATTGTTCTAACTGTCAGGAAGTTTCTCCTTAGTTCTAGGTTGCTTCTCTCCTTGATTAGTTTCCATCCGTTGCTTCTTGTCCTGCCTTCAGGCGCCTTGGAAAATAGCTTGACTCCCTCTTCTTTGTGGCNATATGTTTTAGCCTCCAGTCCCCTAATCATCTTTGTTGCTCTTCTCTGTACTCTTTCTAGAGTCTCAGCATCTTTTTTACATTGTGGTGACCAAAACTGGATGCAGTATTCCAAGTGTGGCCTTACCAAGGCATTGTAAAGTGGTATTAATACTTCACGTGATCTTGATTCTATCCCTCTGTTAATGCAGCCTAGCATTATGAACACTATGAACATATATTTGACCAACACAAACTCTGAACTGACAATACCTGGAAACTTGTTCAGGACTGTACAATATGTGTGGAAAGCCATAAAATTAACCCATAATTAAAAGGGGGAGCTAGACATATGAGAGGAAGTTAGATTGCAATTAAGAAATATGTTCTTGATCAATGTAACAACAACAACAAGATAAAATAACATCCATCCTGGAAAGTGGGAGCAATGTCCAACTTCTGTCTGACAACTTGGATAACTGCAGTCTGGACAGAGCAGTAAGGTGGACAGTGATCTAATGGTATAAGGCAGCTTCCCATATTTCAGTTCTGATAATATTAATCTTCCTACATTAAATTACTATTTACTATTTAGTAGTATTAGTTTTTTAAAAATTTGGTACGCATTGATACCACTCATACGGGTATAAGGTATATATCCCAATGCATCTGCTCTCACATACACAGATGGAAGAATGTTTTCATTATCAGGCTAGCTAACATCTTCAGTGGAGTTTAGGGGATGTCAGTGTCAGAAGAACACTGATATTGACATCCCCTAAATTCTGATGATGTTACCTAACCAGCCCACAAACTCAGAGAATGAATATTCACCCTCATTCTATATCTGAGCTACAGATATTTGCCACTATTTGCACACACACACATAAATTTATATATACATACACCTACATATACAAATACACACACACATACACACACACAATGTTATTTAAGTAAAGAATGGGAACAAAATGGGGAAAAGGAATAGGAAAAGACTGGGAAAGATGAGGTGGCATTTTGCAAACTAAGTGACTAAGTGAAATCTAAGTGACGCTGAGCTGAGTGTGAGAACATTGATTTTAACCATTTTTGAATTTTCAAAAACTCAGATGTTCTGTACATATAACCTGGAAAGCCAGCACAAACAAATTATACAGAGGATGGCAGAAGGAATAAGGATCAATTGGGAGAAGTTCAGAAGTCATCTGTAGATGCCTTGAGCAGGGGTCTTCAAACTTTGCCCTTTTATGACTTGTGGACTTCAACTGGCTGAGGAATTCTGGGAGTTCAAGTCCACAAGTCATAAAAGGACAAAGTTTGAAGACCCCTGGCCTTGAGGGACAGGAGGAAGAGCGGCCAGCAAAGCAAGGGTCAGATGAAAGGGGCCTGAGCCTGGGGCAAAAGTGTAACCAGAGTAAACATCTCAGATAAGTCCCTCCTTCCTTCACATGAAAATAAAGAGAAGGAGAGGGAAATGCATTCAAACTTACAAGATTCTGTTACTAAAGCTTTACAATAAAAGTAGTACTGACCTACATGGCATTGGTTTCCTAGTCTGGTCTACCTTGAAGGACATTTTCAGGCTGTGCAATT
>NW_015389710.1:40689-41772 GCF_001527695.2 Protobothrops mucrosquamatus
TTCCTTCACATGAAAATAAAGAGAAGGAGAGGGAAATGCATTCAAACTTACAAGATTCTGTTACTAAAGCTTTACAATAAAAGTAGTACTGACCTACATGGCATTGGTTTCCTAGTCTGGTCTACCTTGAAGGACATTTTCAGGCTGTGCAATTCTGTGCCCAACCAAAAGGATGGAGAATAGAATATGGAAGGCCTGATAACAAATGGTGCTGGTAGTGCAAATGAAACTCCACAGAGGTGTAGACCGCCTTGCCATTTCAACATTAAGAAATGATTGGGTTGTTCAGAGATATTGAAGGCAAATGTTGAAAGATTTTATAGTCTCATCAATAAAAGATCTTAAGGAAAGTCTATATTCCATAAGGTCACCACATTTCAGACCACCAGTAATGCTGGCATCTAACAGTCCTGAAAGGTAACAACAAAACAACAACAACAAAAACAACAACAATGACAAAAGAACAGAACAGAACAGAATAGAATAGAATAGAGCTGTAAGGGACCTTGGAGGTCATCTAATCCAATGCCCTGCTCAGGCAGGAAACCTTATACCATTTCAGAAAAACAGCTGTCCAGTCTCTTCTTAAAAAACTTCCAGTGTTGGAGCATTCACAGCTTCTGGAGGCAGGTTGTTCCACTAATTAATTGTTCTAACTGTCAGAAAATTTCTCCTAACTTCTAAGTTGGATATTTTCTTTGGTTATTTTCCATCCGTTGCTTCTTGTCCTTCTTTCAGGTGCTTTGGAGAATAGCTTGACTCCCTCTTCTTTGTGGCAGGCCCTGAAATATTGGAAAACTGCTATCATGCCCCTCCTTGTCCTTCTCTTCATTAGACTAGACATACCCAATTCCAGCAACCGTTCCTTATATGTTTTAGCTTCCAGTTGCCTAATCATCTTTTTTGCTCTTCTCTGTACACTTTCTAGAGTCTCAACATCCCTAACCCTAACCCTAACCCTAACCCTAACCCTAACCCTAACCCTAACCCTAACCCTAACCCTAACCCTAACCCTAACCCTAACCCTAACCCTAACCCTAACCCTAACACTAACCCTAACCCTAACCCTACCCCCAACCCTAA
>NW_015389710.1:42950-72290 GCF_001527695.2 Protobothrops mucrosquamatus
AAACTGAAAGGAAGAAATAAGGAAACATAGTAGGTAAACTGAACAAAAGAAGCCCAGTGGAATATCCCCAGAGAAGGGAAGATCCTTCCATATAACTAGAAAAGTGCTATGGCCAATATAGGACATTTAGGTGAAACTCTATCACCTAAAAAGCTCAGAGAAAATAGTCATACCTGAGGAATCTATTTTGATTTAAACTGGACCAGACATTAAACCAGTAGGAAAGAAGCACTTAAAAATCTCCCAGTTTCAGAGGCCAACCAGTTAGGAAGATATCTGGTACTGCTTCCCAATTATAGAATGTGTACTCTGAAGACTCATGTATTCCCCTTTTCTCTCCATCTTTAAGAAACCTCAAGACTCTTCAACTTATGTCAGGCCTTTAACATAGACTATTGGTCATTTTAACAGCCTTTCATTTGGTTTTTAATTGAGGCTGTTTTATTTTAGTTTCTTAACTGTGTTTGGGTAGAAAGGCAGGGTGTAAACTGGCATAATAAACTAAAATCCAAATATAGATATAATGAGCATAGGAAACCTTTTCTAATACCTTATTCTAACATCTGTGGATGGAAGATTGGCCAAGTGTCTACCCAGGGAGAGTAATAATGATTGTACAGTACATTAACAGGATTGTTAGTACACAGCTAGGTCACCCAATGCCTCCTTGGCTGCACTACTATTCATTCAATCATTTGGCATTTCCCACTATTTATCCACTGTTGCTTTTTATGGATACTTTGGCTTTCCTTTCCTGAGTCTCCAGGTGCATCTTTAGGTGAATCTCCTTGCCCAAGTTGCCAGAGACCATTGTTAATTCCATTGGGAATGATATGCACACAAATAGCTTTAGAGTAGGATGTTGAGAACTTTATCTCACTTTGAGCAGTGTTGATTATGTTTCGCACTTAGTATAACTAAAATAGCCTAGCATTTCCTTTCATTTAATAAATGTTAGGATTTATTTGTAACTTTATATCTTCATCCATTTTTGGATTCACTGACCAACTTTTCTGAGATTGCTAGAATTGCTGAAGAGGGCACTCAGAAAGACTGGTTTATTCAATTAAGCTATACTACTTTATTTTATTTCCCCCCCTATGTGAAATAGAAGAGTGAAGGCTTAGTGTTTGCAAAATAATAAATAAAATAAAATAATAATGAAAAAGAATCCTTTAAAGCATTTCTGATGTTTACAGGAGGACCAATGAATCAAAGATAATCTTCCTATTTTATGTAGATTATCAAAGAAGTAATCTACCCTCTTCCTTAATTTAATTTTCAGATAAATATATTACTTACTCACAGGCACCACATTTTGCATTCTAAACTCACGCAATACAAAACATTCACAGACTTAGATTTCAAAACCATTCAGCAGTTCACTATTTCCCCAATGTAGGACCGTGACCATCGTCCTTTGAAAAATTTGATCAAGACAGCAGTTCATGGGGGAAATCCATACAGAGATGCATGCTCAGCAGTCTGTTCCTAGCTTACTTCTTTGGCAGTTGTATATAGCCAGGCATTTCTTTAAAAAAATTTTTTTGCTGTATCTCCAATATTTGGAAGGTATTAAGGTATTATGGACTATAAAGATATTAAGACTTATGGATTTTGGGCACACAGTGCTATGAAGGCATTTAGAATTATGGATGTTGGGCACATACAGCTGACCAAAATAATTACTATGCAATACTGGAAAGAGAAATTTATATCTATTTTCACTATATCTGATCTGGTTGCAATAAATCATTGTGTGATTCCTTCCTTCCTTCCTTCCTTCCTTCCTTCCTTCCTTCCTTCCTTCCTTCCTTCCTTCCTCCCTCCCTCCCTCCCTCCCTCCCTCCCTCCCTCTTTCTTTCTTTCTTTCTTTCTTTCTTTCTTTCTTTCTTTCTTTCTTTCTTTCTTTCTTAACTTTTTAACAATTTAGACTTTTTGGAGTTACACTACGTTGTTAATGCCACTGTATGTAATTTTATAATCTGATTAGTTGATATAATAAAATTTTAAAGCTTGGTACTATGGAGAAGTGTAGGAAAAGTGCTTTAGCTGTTAGCATAATACACTGAATAATACATCCCCTCCTTCTTTTAAAAGAAGATTCATGATTTAGCATACAAAATGGATTACCTTTCACCTCAATTAATGTTACAATAATAAGGACCAAAGGCAGAAATAATCTTTTGCCACTTATTATAAAATGTTGCCAGCACAATCCTTTGAATTCCAGGTATAGGTCATGCATAGTCCTAAACCACTGGTAACCACACTGCTGAGGTTTACACTCCATTTGAAATCTTTAAATAAAGTGGGTCAATTTAATTTCTAGTGCTATCGGTACAGTTTGTGAGCTCAAAATGGAGACTAATTTCTTGGATCGTGTGAACATTGCACACACATTTTCTGGTTGACATAAAATGTAAGGGTTTTTTCCCCTCTCTTCATCATCATTACCACCATCACCATCACTGCTCTTGAAAATACTGTGGAAACAAGTGTAAAATCAGCCACAATTCTAGTTTTCATGAATCTACTCCATGGGTTATAAGGGCCCATGGTAAATATTTTTCCAATTATATTTTCAATCTTGCCAGGTGATGCTTGCTGTGTTTTCATAAGCACTAGCAAGGATTGTATGATCCTTATCCTCATTGACACAGTCTTTGTGTCTTAAGCAACTCTAAACAAAATGCACACACACATACACACACACACACACACACACACTGCATCATTTTAATTGTTTTGTTTAATCTGATCCCCCAGCCTCTTTTGCATTTTATTTGCTAATATTATTTATATTAGAAGTAATTATACCGGAGGGTTGGGAGATGTTGGAGGGCAGACAGACATAGAGAGAAAGCTTAAATGAATTAATATATTGAAGTAAGGTTTTTAAGGAATGCCCTTGGACTTTCTCATACAGGAGCAATTAAGACTGACTTTGGACAGTAGACTTCTGAAGCAGGGGGGGATTAGCAGAAGTTCAGCAGTCAAGTTTTGCTAATAAAATGACTTCAGAATCAGAATATCCTGAGAGACAATGGGAATTATACAGGCAGGCAGCATCTGAGTTGGAGAAGCCTCCGGCATTAATGTGAGAGCACTTCCCTAGGTGATTATCTGCTTCACATCTGCCTGGAACTGAGAAGCAACACTCAACTAGTGGCTTAGTCTTTTAGGATCATCATCATTTTTAATGTTCTTAAATCCTATAAGGGGAATGGAGACCAATATGGCAGCTCCATCATTCCCGTCATTTCCACCCTCATCATTATCTATTAGTAATGAGTGGGCTAGGATAAATTTGCCCTGAGTAATTGTCCTCTTGGGAGAGGCCAGTTTCCTATCTGGTACATTTTATTAGTGATTTCTAAAAATTGGAAAATCTACATTGAGGGAGGTATGATGTTAAGATATTTAAATTTAGTAGCTGGAGCAGTGGGGTAGTGCAGTGAGCAAGAACACACAGTTGTGGTTGATTGGTACCAGAGTGCTGGCTCATGTGTGAGGCAATCTGCATTGTGATTGGTTGCTATGGGTGTGGAGAGGGAGTTACCTTTTTTCCCGCCTTTTTCTTTTGTGTGCCCTGTGTGCTCTGTGATTTACCTCATGATGCTCCTGTTTCCCTGACTATCTATTTATCTGTGTAAAATATATATATTTATTTATTTAAAACTACCAGTTTGTGTCAGCATCTCTGACTTCATTTGGACACCGGGTGTGCAATTCCCTTACATATGGGTTATATATCGACAGATGAAAATGCATTGCACTTCCTTTTTAAACTCTGTTGTGTGAAAAATGAATGTATTACCTTTGAGACTGCAGAGTAAAGGACCTAGTTTGATTAATGCAGGAGAGTTATGCTTCTTTGCATGATTGCATGTAAATCTGTTTGATCTACTACTCTGTTGGCACGCAAATTCCCATGTGATTTTTAAATCAGCTTGTTTCTTAGTTCATGACAGTAGCTTTAAGTTGTCTAATTAATGGTTTTCGTGGGAGAATTAGAAGTATTCCACCTCAAATGTAGATCTGCCGGTTAGTAAACCAATCAGAATCCATTCTGACATTGGTTTTCCTATATTCTGAAACCTGTTGCTTTAAGCTTACCAAACTATATTTGGACTGCCTGACCACTAGATAGCAGCAAAGTTACAAAAACATTTAATGCTTTGCTGCCACCTTGAGGCCTTTCATCTTACTCAGACATATTGTAGTATCCTTGTAGCTTGTCTTTTGAGAAACAGATGTAGTTCAATGCATTAGCCAAGAATGTCCCAAAGGTTTCTTGGCCTAATGCAGGACAAAGTTCTTGAACTTGTTTAACTTTTCCCATCTGGAGTATAAACCTCAAGCCCAACTCTGCAGCTGTACGGCTATAGCTGCCCTTGAATCCAAGCAACAGCTTCTCTTTCACCTTTCTTTCTTGCTCCCTTATTCAGCCTTCCAGAATATTGCAGGGCTTTTAGCTCATGCTCAACTTGTAGTTTGCTGCAAAAACTCAGGTAAGTCCCTATCTAGCCTGGCAAAACAAAGAAGACAGTAGAAAATTAGCAATATGCGTATCTCTTAGACTATATGGAGTCTAGAGTAATTTTTGCAGCTTGCATATGTTATTGTTAGCTTGGGCTTCAAGGTGATACTTAACAATCTTTGTCCAGTGTTATGGAGGAGCTCAGATTTGCCTATTATGTGGGAGAATACATATTATACATATTATGTGGGAGAATAATACATTGTATGAGGTATCTGCATGTTAAAAGTGTGCCTTCCTCTCAGTTTCTGTTCTGTACTTAACAAAAAGGAGAGAGATTTAGAATGTATTGTGTGGCAAAAGAAGACGTCCACTTTGTTTGAGAGATTTCAGAACTACAGTCACTGTTAAAACAAAGAAAAGGAAATAGCTTTGATGGTCTCCTTGAATTTCAAGGGAAAAACTTGCAAAGGGCTGAATTGGAAAGGCACACCAGTCTGGAGTCCCTAGGTGGGTCTCATTTGGGCAGCATTTTGTAGAGTGACCACCACCAAGACTATATGACTCCAAACCATGCTTCTTTCTTCAGTCACTATTTATAAGGCATAATTAGCCATCTAACAGATGCAATTTTGTGATGATCATTTATTTTTTGGACCAGAGCTATTAATGCTCACTCCCAATCATTCTTTCCCAGTGATGAAAGTTAGGTTGATTTCCAGGTCAATTTTAACCCTAAATGGCGCAGTCACGACCACTACCTGATGTTCATAGGATAAAATCTTCCAAAAATTCACTCACTATAATTGCACAAGTAGGTACCACTTGTGTCATTTCCCTTGCAAATCTGCATAGCTTAGTCTTGCTGAAATCAAAGTTCATGTTATGCATTTGTTTGTCAAAATATAGTCAGAATTCAGTGGCATGTCTAGATGCCAGCACTGTCTCTGCCCTGCTGTTGTACCTAATCCCTATTTTAAAGGTTGCTTTATTCACTGCCTAAGTTCCTAGAGTGAACCTTTTGCCTTACAGTATCTAATCATACAGTATCTAATCAGAGACCAAAAACTTGTTAAGAAGATGAAAGATGATGTACTTTGTAGTCTGATACATTGGAGGCTCTGTGGTTGGGAAAACCTGAATGCTTCTGATTGTTCCTTCTGTGTAGCTCATATAATAAACTGTAAGAAAATACCAGCTGGATGCTGTTGATGGACTAAAAATATGGTATTTGGCTTTGTCTGCCCTTCATTCCCGAACTGTAAAGTCTTCTATCAGTGGTTTCCAGTTCTCATCTCTGTTTTAGAGATCATTTTAAAACCTGGCTTCCCAGTGGATCCTTTTAAATAGTAACCTCCACATTTTATTTTACCCAGTTATCACATTGCACTGTATCCATGGTCCCTGCTTTATGTTATGCTGTTCCATTGAAATCGAAGCTACTAATTGCAGTGAGTTAATTTGGCAGGGCTGCAAATGTACTTCCTTGAAGGCATTCTACTCTTCTTTGAGCCCCCTCCCCTCCAAAAGGGAACAGCTGGCCCAGGGCTGTAAATGAGTAGCTGCCTTGTGGTGCAAACAACTGACTCCTGTCCTCAACAATGAATCACCTAATTAGTAGGAAATGGGGATAGATAGATTATAGAGAATGGCATGAAAACTGCTTGAACCAAGTTGGCAGCAGGCAGCATATTCTAAAAAGATATGCATTGAATTTGTGCTTGGCTCATTTTCCCTTGGTGGAAAAGGCAACCCACAAACCTTTATTTCTTGGTTTAATCAGACACTTTATATCCTGATGGAATAGTGATGTATTGCATAAAGAAGTGGCCTTAAATTTGGCCCTCTCAGCTCTGCTCCTTCAGGTTTTCCTGAAGGAAGATGGTGAATAGTTATGCTTCTATCAATACTCTTAGAGCAAATTTCTAGTATTTGCTGGAATAATTTCAGCAATTTATGTACACTGTTGTGGGAGAGTATTATGAATGAATGAATGAATGAGACTTGTCCAGTTATGAACAAATGTCTGAAAATAGTACTGGATGAGGTGTTTAGTCTCTCACATATTTCACATGTTCTGGAGAATTGCACACAAAAGAGTTTGTTGGGAGTAGGATAATACTAAGGAAAAAATATTATCTACAGACTAAAGCTGCATTTGGAAATTAAAAATTAAAAAACATCCTGGAAGAATATCAGTTTTCTTGGGAGCAACATTGACATGATTTAACATTGCTTCCTCTTCCTCTTCCTCTTCTTCCTCCTCCTCCTCCTTCCCCCCCCCAATGCTCTGACATGCTTTCTTTAACAATAATTTGGGAAAAGTGTTTATCTGAACGATTCCTACAGTGCTAGGTTGATTAATTATGTCCTATCACGTCACTGTTGACTCATAGCAGCCTGAATAGCATCAGACGTAAAGATGCTTAACCATAGTAATGGGTGGCTTTCCCTGATGTCCTGTGTTTTCTGATTATTCTCCGAGGATAAACATGGCGGCTTTATTACATCTGGCTTGGTTTTGTTTCATAAACAAACAAACAAAGAAGACTATGTTGATCACTGTAGTGTTTCTTAAGACTCTCCAAAAAAATAAAAATTAATGATACTTCATCAATCTTTCATGTTTTTTTCCTTCAGAAAAGGAGAAAGATAATCTATAAACACATTTGCAAGCCAATTGTTCATGTTGTCGTTACTGGCTGACAATGCTGCATTAATCTTTATCTCCAAACACTTGTTTTTGTAAAATGCAGATGAATTCACTCAGGTAAATACTCCTAGAGCTATCTTTTAAACTTGAAAACAAAGCTAAAATTGTTCAGCAATGCTCTGTTTTCTTCCTATGTGCCTTACCAGTCTCCTGTCTTTCCTCTCCATGGGACTCAGAGAGTGAAAGAACAGGGAGCATTGGGTGTTACATGACACAGAATTGCTGGTTGCTGGAAAACATGTTGTAGGGAAAAGAAAAAAAACCCCCACAGGAACAGAAAGATAGGGAAATCACACAACCCTCTATCATTTTCCCAGATACAAAATCTCTTGTATTGCTACTAAGTATTCTGTTTAATTATTTGTATGAGTTAAAATTAAAATTACTATTTATTGTTGTAAATGTTTTTGTCCTGTGAATCATTTTGCAAAAAAAGCAGGGGCATATTTTTTCTTAAGAAATAAAACAACCTTGAGGAAAAGAGAGTAGGGTTTATACCACAGAAATAGTAAAAGAGCTATGCAAACACAATCTTTAAAAAGACTGAGTCAGGAATGGAATTTACTGTAGTAAGGAAAGGCAAATGCACAAGAGGGAATGGTGTTAACAGAAAAAATAGTGAAATCCATTCTGGAAAGATCAAGAATAATCTGTCTTCATTGATCTGATGGCAGTGTTCTTATCTTCTGTCTCATTTTACATAGTTGTGACTTACTTTGCACACTTGTGTCTCACTAATTTTGCACACACATTTTGTGCACATACTGTGATACAAGGTTTACAATAACAAGCATGAACCAGAGAGAGGTCTATTCTGTTTATCTTCTTTTTGTAAACATCACACCAACCTGTAAGAAGAAATATACAATTATATAATAAAGATGCATTTCAGTTTTCTAATATTTTGAGTGGCTCATTAAGCTTTTCAATTTGAAAAATGAGATACTTTGAAAGATAATCTGAAGCTGCCATTTTAACAACCAGATATTTTCTTTAACATTTGGAATTTGTGCTCAGTTTGAAAAACAAACTAATATCCAAGAAATCCAAATGGAATCTCTTTTATGGGAATCTATCATTCTGAAGAATCCAATATCTGATATTGTTTTTAAGTCCATACTTTCAGAAAGTCAATCAGAAGTAAATCAGATGTGTTCCATGGAAACTCTATTTATTTGTCCACATGAATAAGGTATTATTCCAGTTCATGTTTCTCCCATGGATTTTTTTGTTGATCCACCAACAAAAACTGTAGTGTTGGGAAACCTGCTAATAAAACCAACCATCTTCCCCCAAACCTCCTCACTATTTTATACTACTTTGTACCTGCTAAGTCTCCCGATGAGTATACTTGGGAGTTCTCTTGGAGTCTAGGACAACTCACCACAATCAACCTGCCACGGCCAGTTCCCCATGGCCAACTCACAATGGAATGACTTACCATGTGACAACTCACGGTGGGACAATTCAATGCTGTATTAATCATTTCATTCAGTTACTTTTATTGTTAGTGATCATGTTTTCATCAAAATTATAGTAACCATAATCATTCTGGATTGACTTTCTTTATATTATTATTATTATTGACCATGGTTCCTTTGAAATTAATTTAACTTTTGTATTTATTGAATTGTCCTGTGATGAGTTGGCCATGGTGACTTGGCCGTGATGAGTTGGCCATGGTCAGTTATCCCATTCTGTTCTCTTGGATGTCTGTGGGATAGGGGTAAGGAGCAGCAAATGATAAACTAGCATTGTAACATTTGATACTAGTGTTGTAACATGTGACGTAAGCTCCACTCCTTTAGAGGTGTGTTGCAATACTGATTGCAGGTACGTAAGGGGCAATACTTGTGTGCCAATTGTGCAATGCTCTTTTTGTCTTGATAAAACCCTTGCTTTCTGCAGATAACTTATGTTTAAGAATTCAACCATTGTAGTAGAGAAACGCTGCTCACCTCTCTCTCCACTCTCCACCCCCAATGCTTTTAATTTTGGTTAATGCAGAGTTCAAAGAAATTTGAAAAACTGCAACCATATAAAACTTCAGTTGGCTAATAAAACTGTTGTGAAGATAGCTTTCTTTGGTTGAACTTGGTGACTGCATGAATTACCACATGTCAGTTTTCTTGGGGGCAACATGGACATGATTTATTATTACTTTCAACCAGGATGTTTATTTTTTTTACAGTCAAGCCTGCAGTCCTTTGTTTCATCTAATTAGTAACCAGTGTTGACCCTACTTATCTTTTTCAAGATCAACCGTAGTTTCTAAGCACTGCCAGATGCCTTCTTTTTTTCCTCATGGCCAACCTAACTTATTATAACTTTATAAGTATTTATACATATTCCCTTGTAAGATTGTTAATGCAAATTACCCTAATGCCTTCATATTTACACATTTCCTAGATGTACACTTTAAACATATTTTTCAGTGTAATTTATTTGCATGATTTGCATGATGATTACAGTGATGATTGTTGTATGCATTTTATCAGTAATAAAAATATTTTTCAATGCAATGCAGAATATGTTTTTTTTTCTAAAACCAACTTTTGCAGACAAATGGGATTTTTAATATGGATTTTCAATCAGAAAAAGATGGATGTTAGTAGACTTTATTCAATGCTGCCTATGTATTAGATGCTGCTAACATGACAGATTCTATGTTGGTAAATTGTGTAAATCTCCTCTGGAAATACGTGGTCGATATGCTCTACATCTTGAATGTGGTTCATTGTTGCAGAAGGTCAGATTTTAAAAAAACCTTCAATGAATGCTGAAGTTCTCATTACGGAGGGAATATCATCTACATCAAGCCTTCTGAAATAGCTTTCTTCTTTTAGATCAGCCTATTCTATCTAGATCATCCTCCTATGACATTTTCAGAGATTTTTGAATATGTGACTCTTTGGGAAGGCATTCAGAAATGAGTAGCAATTTGACCTCAAATAAAAGGACATTAAGTTGATTATCATTCTGTGATTATTGACTGTCTTTTAATTTTAACATTTAAGTTGCTATCTTATAACAGCTTGGGCTATAAGCTAGCAATAAGCCAAAGGAGTGAATGAACAAATGTGTATTTCATTAATATAGTCTAGTTGAAACTAATTCAACTAGTCTTGAATTATGGGGAAGAGAGAATAACCATCTGCATAGTCTGTTTTTTTAAATGGAGTGTTTTTTTAAAAGAAATATTCTACAGGATTATCTTGATATGCTTTTGATATCCTAATATTCTTTTGATGTCCTAAAATGTAAGAGTTAGATGATGAAGAATAGTAAGAATTTCCTATAGCAGTTTGTATTGTGCTTTAAGACAAATGAAGACGTGTGTGCATTTTAGAAGGTTGACTAAAGTACAGAAGATAGATGATTAAAAATAGCAATAATTGCCAAGGGCAGAATGCTTTAAGGTAGATAAAAAAAAAAGTCACGTGAACAGCGTATGCATGTACTTCAACCATTGCTGGGAAAATGAGATTCCTCTCAACTGAACTGCATCGCTGTTCATTTATCATACTGCAAACTGAACTAGAAAGGCTTTTCCCCCTTTCTAGACTGTGGTGGCCTAGCTGTCAGGATGATTTGTCTTCCCACTTGTCTTTAACGTTTTGTATGTAATAAATGTATGTTCCTTCTTACCCATTTACAAATCTAAATACCTTTCCTGAAGGCTTGTAAACAACGTAAAATGTGACCTCTAACATCGATTCCTTTTTGTTTTGTTTTCTCTTATCACAGTTTTCTGCAGCCAACTATTTTGGCTCTCATGCTCCTCATGAGAAACACAGGACTCACCTGTTTGGGGACATGGCTAGGCCACAATGGGTACCTGGCTGAAGAAAAGGAAGGCAAGACCCTCATTTGATACAGATTGAGGACTCATCCACATTTATCACTGTTCGGTGCTCATGCAGGGTTGATTCTAAGACCGGTTAAGGAAATCGTCTCCAGGCTTTTGCAGAGAGAGAGAGAGAGAGAGGGAGGGAGGGAGGGAGAGATAGAGATAGAGATAGAGATAGAGATAGAGATAGAGATAGAGATAGAGATAGAGATAGAGATAGAGATAGAGATAGAGATAGAGATAGAGATAGAGATAGATAGAGAGATAGAGAGATATATAGAGATAGAGATAGATAGAAAGAGAGAGAGAGAGAGAGAGAGAGAGAGAGAGAGAGAGAGAGAGAGAAAGAGAGAGAGAGAGAATTACATGATGCAATGTGATTTGGCAACCCAGGCATTGTTTTTACAGTACTTGTCATTTCTGTTGGATGCAATTAAAATATGTGCAATATACAGGGTGCTATATCTTCTCAATGTGTTTAAACCTATCTAAGAAAGCTAACCTTTTAGAATTTCATGACAGCAAATTCTCTTGCATCAGGCTGAATGAGAACAGGCATGGTAGAAAAAATGCAAGCAGAACTTTCCCACATGGAATTCCTTGAGAGTCCTTCCTAGCATGGGAGCAGGCTATCTGAGGGATTGCCTCTCCTTTACATTAGCCCACCCAATTAGATCTGTCAGAGATCTGGTCATCCCCAACAGCCTATGCCTGTCTTCAACAGTGAAGGGACACAGGTCAGAAAACATCCTGCAGCCAAGAAGGCTCCACACACATTTGCACTACTCAAGTGACCCTGAGGACACAGGTAAACCTCTAAATGGTTTCCATGACTCTCTACAAAGAATGCAAATGACCAGCTGTTTGCAAGGAATATAAATCCTTCCATTTCCCACCATCTAGTCAGAGATGAAGAAGCTTCTTGGATGAGAAGTGAAATGTCTTCAAAGAAAAACAAGATGTCATGGTTCCAGGAGATGAGACCAATTAAAAGAACTTCAAGGCAAGGAATTCTTCCTCAAAGAACATTTTTATTTGGTTACAAAATAATGGCATGTACAAAGGTGAACCCAAGACTAAATTCCCCTCCCCTTGGTTACAAAGATACAAATTGCAATTCCCACCCCAATTAGGTGTCATAAATCACATTCACCAATTATTAGAAAACTCGGGCATTCCTCCCAGCTCTCCAGCCTGCCAAAATGTTATCAGTAATGACCTTGGTTCCCATACATGAGAAATGTTTTGGATAACTTAGAACTACACCCCTCCCTCCTTCTTTTCTAAATATGTGGCAACTGAAAATGCTTCAGTTCAGCTCGTTGCAGTGTTGACACAAGAAAGTCCAGTTGCCTCCTGAACAACCATGACCTAGATGACTGAAAATCTGAGAATTTCTACTATCAGCTAGGGAGCTACATTTGGTGGGCTGCAGGAGACATGGCTTTTCTGTCACAGCACCCACCTTAGGGAACATTCTTCCTCCCCTTCCCGGAATTAGATCCTTTTTGACCTTCCAAAAGACCTTCAAGACCTGGTTATGTTATCAGGCATGAGAGTTTCAGGAACCAGAGGCTTGCTTACATGGCTCCATTGCTGAGGTGGTCATTTTTATCCTCTTTTTGCCTAGGATTTGTATATTTGTTTTTGTAATATTTATCTTCTTGTGTCAATTTTTATATTTTTATATCTGTTGTTTTATTCAATTGTTTTATGCCACCCAGAGTTGCTTTTGCGAACTGGGCAGCAATACAAATTTGATAAATAAACAAACATTTTTTTAGGGGCAGATCCTATTCCTGAACAAGTATTTGGATCTATTTCTTCCTGCAAAAACCCCTCACTTCTCAGCTTTTCATCCTGTTGTTCAGTTTGTTGATTTTTTTTTTTTATCCAATGACAATTTTTTGTTACTTTGCTCTTGGTCTCTGTGTTAAAAATTAAATATTTATTACGTTTCTAAGACCGAGCAGGCTATATATCATAAAACATATTTATCTGCAAAGCAGGTGGTAAATCCCCTCTGAAATTTCCTCTGTGAGTGTGCGTGTGTGTGCGTGCGCATGCTTGTGTTTGTGTTAACGCAGATAAAATATGGAAATGGATGCACCTTGGGAAATATTTTGATCGAAACAGAGAAAAGGGGGGAAGTTGCTGTAATATTAATTCTCATTAAGGTAAGTTGTTACAGATAAAACAGAAACACATAACCTTGATTTTCTTTTAGATTCGGATCTATGTTTTCCTTTCAGTTCTCTTAAAGGACAGAATGAAGGGCAAACTTTTGCATTTTTAAAAAGGGATGTGATTTTATCTAGGCTCATGTTTCCATTAACCACTGAATTTCTTCCATTTATCAAGATAGCTAGGATGCAATAAACGCATAATGGATGAAACGAGGGACCTATTTTTTCCTCCATTCTTTCTTTTCCCCTGCATGTTCTTGGGTTTCCAAGGAGGTATTCTGGAGAGCCTCTCAGCCTGCTAGAACATTATTTGAGGGGATGTGTAGGCCTTTAGGAGGAAGAGGCTGTAGTTCATAGGAAGAATTAAAAAGCTAGATATCTCCACAATTGGCTAGAAGAATTTCTGCCTGAAACTCAGGAAAACCATCGTGAGATCTGCACTGCAAGAATCCACACATCCAATACATGAGGTCCAGTTTGGTTTAGTAGATAAGGTACTAGGCTAGAAAGCAGGAGACCATGAGTTCAAGTCCTGCCTTAGCCATGAAAAGTCAACTGGGTGACTTTGAACCACTCTCTCTCCCTCTCTCTCTCTCCCCTCTGTTAATGCAGCCTAGCACTGTGTTGGCTTTTTTGGCAGCTGCAGCACACTGCTGGCTCATATTTAAATGATTGTCCACTAGGACTCCGAAATCCCTCTCACAGTTACTACTATTGAGCAAGGTACCCCCTATACTATACCTATACATTTGTTTTTTCTTGCCTAAATGTAGAACCTTACTTTTTTCCCCATTGAATTTCATTTTGTTAGATAGCGCCCAGTGTTCAAGTCTGTCCAGATCCTCCTGTATCCTAAGCCTGTCTTCTGGAGTGTTGGCTATTCCTGCCAGCTTGGTGTCATCTGCAAATTTGATGAGTTCCCCATCTATCCCCTCGTCCAAATCATTGATCAAGATGTTGAAGAGCACTGGACCCAGAACAGAGCCCTGGGGCACCCCACTACACACTTCCCTCCATGTAGATGTGGTTCCATTGAGGACCACAGGCTGAGTACAGCCGGTCAGCCAGCTACGGATCCATCTGGTGGTGATGCTGTCTAACCCGCATTTTTCTATCTTATCAAGTAGTAGATTGTGATCTATTTTGTCAAATGCCTTACTGAAGTCCAAGTAAATTATATCCACAGCATTCCTCTGATCCACTAATTTTGTCACTTGGTCAAAGAATGCAATAAGGTTTGTCTGGCATGATCTGTTTTTGACAAGCCCGTGTTGGCTTTTAGTAATGATGTTGGCTTTTAGTAATGAGTATTCATCCCCCAAAGGTAAGGTTAGAGTCCTGAAAGCCAGGCCCGCCCTTTCATTATCTTTAACACTGATTTTTAATTCATCCGTGCCTTTTAAAATTGCAGCATCTCCATGGTCACGTGATTTACATTCGGATGCTTGGCAACTGACTCACATTTATGACAGTTGCAGTGTCCTGGGGTCATGTGATCTCCTTTTGCGATCTTCTGACAAACAAAGTCAATGGGGAAACCAGATTCACTTAACAACTAACTTAAGAACAGCAGTGATTCACTAAACAAATATGGCATGAAAAGTCATAAAAGGGGGAAAAACTCACTTAACAAATGTCCCACTTAGTAACAAAACATTTTGGTTCCAGTTGTGGTTGTAAGTTGAGGACTACTATATCCAGTGGTGGGATTCAAATATGTGAACAACCAGTTCTCTGTGTGATGTTGCTTCCAGAAGTCCATTCTGGGCCTGGGCAACAAAAAATTAGCTACCGGTTCTGCCAAAGTGGTGCGAACTGGCTGAATCCCCCTGTATCTATGTGAAATCTAAGACTGTTCTTGAAAAATCAGCATTATTCTGGGGGCTGGTATAGTGTCTTTTCCCATTTGGTTTAAAATTATTATAATAATTTGAAGAAAATTTTAAAAGCATATTGCTTGGTAAACAACAAGACATCTCTAAGTGCAGGATGGTGCCTTCGAAGCTCCATAGCAGAAAACTTCAAGCTAATAAACTTAAGTATCTGGGATTTACAGTGCTTTTAATCAGCCTTCTGCTTCTGTAATCAACTCACATGCCATCATTAATGTCTTTAAGTGAACATTCTCCTCAGCAAGGGTTGAGTGAGTGATGCAATTCACACAAGCAAATAATCTCCTTGAAAAAAAAAAGGGGGGGGGATGAAGAGAAGCTATTGGGCCTCATGTATATATTTTATTTAAGAGGTTTTTACTTTCTTGTTCGTTCCATTTCAGGGGGTGTTGCATGGTTTCATTTTGCCATGCTACATAGTCCTTCCATTGAAGTGAACTGAGGTAATTTGTATGTGCTGGAGTTTTATAAGTTTGCAGAGGAGGTATTAGACTAGAAACCACACACAAAATTCTGGTTAATGGTTTCTAAGTCTTCAGCTGATTTTAGGGGTCTGTCCTTGGACATGTAATATATATAAAAAATGATCCATAAATGTAAAGCTCTTTTTTTTCAGGCCACGTTTGAAAGACACTCCAAGCAAATCTATTTCCGATGAGGCAGACAAAATTCCTTAATTCCGTTTCCTTCTTCTTATTTCTAAAACATGAGTTTATAATGAGAAAGTCTTTTCGCTGCACTGCTGTCAGTGCTTCTTAATAGTGCTTTACATGTTACTTTGCTAGTTTGCATCACATTAACACCATTCATTTATCTACCACGTTTCAAAGAAAAGGAAAAAAGGCAGAAAAACACCAGCCACAGAATAAATTATTGTCATTGTTGTTGGAGTGCTGGGCACACAATCAGCCAGATGTTTAGACTGGATTTATTAAATCCTTTCCAAGGACCTGGGATAGGCAGATGTTGATTCTTAGCGGCATCAAATAAAGCTGCCTTTTGCAATTGACTGATGGTGATTTTGTCAAGGCTGATGGTGTTCAAGTGGTGCTGCAGATATTTTGGAATTTTACTCAAGGCATTCCTCCTCCTCCTCCTTCTCCTCCTCCTCAATAATTTTTTCCTGTGAATGGAAATCCTTTTCAATACATTCTGAGTAAATAATTGTGAATTAATCATGAAAAGCATGCATAGAAGGTACTCTGCTCCTCTAAAATTACATTATACAAACTGTAATCTTTTTAGATTGTTTTGGAAGATTTGGAAGCAAGTCACTGTCTTCTTTGATGGCAGTGCTAATAGACATGCCTTTTTGAAGAAATTGAAAAAACAATTAAACAATTTTTTTTGCCAATCAACTTTGCATTTGATTTATTATTTATTTTAGTAAATACAGTATAGTGGTAAATAAAAATATGAGGAATTGCATTGGTTGAAAAATTAACACACCTGCAGAACTGTGCAGAAACTGACAGTGAAGGATAATTTTATCTTTTTTATTCATCCCTATTTACTTTTCTTTATTTTTTTTATTTCTTTTTATTAAAAATCAATTAAAATATTATTTATATTTATGTATGCCATTCATGCTGCTAATTCAGCAGGTCTGGCACTTTCATATTTTTGTAAATAATTCAGGTTTCCTGGTTTGGGGAGAATGAGTTCATATTAGGATGTTCCAAAATAAAAGTAAGATTAATGTTAGGAGACTGTAAAAATAAATGAGTATAATTATTAAGGTCATTAAAGTGACGTTGTCTGTCTGTCTGTCTGACTCTCTTTCTCTCTCATATTTGTCTCTTCATACGCTCTCAAGACCTCTGACTATCATGTGAAATGGCTATAGGTGCCATGAGAATTGGTTGGAAATCATCTTCATGGATGAAGTGGCCTCAATTTAACTGGTATTCTAATCCACCAGGTCTCATATCACATTGGCATCATGTCAACTCTTGGTGTGAAGCCACTTGCAGCTCACTTCCTTCCTTCTGAGCCTCATTACCCAAGCTGTTCTAAATAACAGGCACCTTCACCTGCACGTTAAGACTCTGAAAGTCACTGTCAGTGAATCAGAACTGATGTGACTATTGCTTTATGTAAGGCTTTAGAGATTTTCCTAAAGGGATTACTACTCAGCCATAAACAATATTAAAGATGCTGAGGTCACTCAGCAATCTAACCCGAATACCTATTTTTGGAATCCAAAGGAAAGAAACTGATATATTTTATTAGGCTCTGTTTTCAGGAAAGACTAAGAGCCCAGCAAGACAGAAATAAAGATTGGATTAAAGAAATTTATTACTTCACTGAAACTTCAGCATAATTTTTCTGATTGTTATTGAGATAGCTTCTCTTTCACTGTAACTTGATTTAAAGGCAAATTGGGGTCGCCAAATTGCAGTATCCTGATGAAGGTAAGAAACTCAGTCCTGCAGCTTCTCTCATTTGTTTGAACTTTCAACCTTTCCACCCATAATTATTTCTATCTCATGTACTGAGTAAAAAAATCTCTGCATTTGGGGAACAAAGAGGTGGATAAAAACTGTGGGGAAATAGGTGGTATGTGGGGGGGAAAGAGACTGACAGGCTATCACTCTTGTTGAAGGGGAGGGGCCTTGACTGAGATCCCAAAGGCCAGGAGAACTAGACTGGGGAGTCAGGTTAGATAATGGACCAGAGATTCTCCATCCCTGTTCTCAGGTGAACAAATGTGGAGACTTCTCTTGCATCTTTACTGATTATGATACATGACCTTTCCATCAATGCTTTTTCTTCTGATCCACTCAGCTGCAAACCATTAAATAGGTGACTCAGTGTGCAGCAATGACTAGTCTCTTAATATACCTTTCCCAAGGCTGCTAAATATGCAAAAAGCACTTCAAAAGAGACATCTTTGCTGGAAGTGAATGGGGTCATATCCAGAGACCGTAAACGATATTGCAAATGGGAAAAAAGATTTGGCTCACTAGTCTGAACTTCTCTAGAAGTGATCTTTGTGATAACACTAAAATAGATATAGGCCATCTATTGCTACATTTAGAAAGATGACATGGCTTAATTTCTTAAATATTCTTTTTTGATACTGAAAGAATTATATTTCATTTCCTTTTCATGGCTTCAATAGCCATATGTGCAGAGGTTTTTTTTTTAATTCCATAGGACAATTTTAAAGTGGGTATAATATACCCAAGGTAACATGAGTACCATTATTTTAATTATGTTTAACTACAAATGAGTGTAATCATGCTGTAATGGGAAGCATTCAAGTATCTCCTCAATAAGAGATTTAGGGACAGTTGATGTGATGGCAGTCTTTTGTGAAGGTAAGTGTTCCTCCACTGAACAGCAGCAAAGCTATGTAGATAGTTAGAAAGACTCACAGTCCCTTTGCAATTAAATAGTAAATGAATATGTTAACATATAAATATCATTTATTTACCCTGGAGTTGATTGCACCTGAAGAGAATTTCCACAATTTAACCAATGCTTTTTTTCTTTTTCTTTTTCTTTTTAATCTCTTCTTTAAAATGCCAGTAACACCGTTGGAAGAATGCAATTTTAAATTGTAGTTTCTTATTGCCACGGAACCCTAATTCAGCTCTTGAAGGGACTTAATGGAGTATTGTGTAATACAGCTAATGAAATGAGTGAAAATGACTCTATACATTGCATACATATGCATGAGAAGCATATTCTTTCACAGTCGATGCTTTAGCAAATAATTGCCTTGGTGCACAGTTCACTCTCAAAACAAGTGTGGAATTTTACTAACTTTTCTCAAGAATCTCATGC
This sequence comes from Protobothrops mucrosquamatus, assembly GCF_001527695.2. Classification (NCBI taxonomy): domain Eukaryota; kingdom Metazoa; phylum Chordata; class Lepidosauria; order Squamata; family Viperidae; genus Protobothrops; species Protobothrops mucrosquamatus. The sequence continues at coordinate 61,867 of NW_015389710.1, forward strand.
TGAAATTACACTAAGTAGAGGTGTGATTGCTTCTTCTTACAAGACAGCATCTTAAGGCATACACAGCTGATTAAAAGGGTCTGTAGTTAGACATTTGTTGACCATTTGAAAAAGTTGATGAGTAGGATCCCTGACATGTTTATTGAATATTTTGTAGGGCTTAATTATATTCAAAATCCAACCTAAATGTTTCTTAATTATCTTACTTACCTTTTTATTTTGGCTTACCTTTTATTGGCTGACATACAATCAATTCTGGGATCTTGATGGAGCTGTTTCATATCATTTCTCCCCAATGTTCTACCATGGAACAGCCTGCTGTAATTGCTTTGTTGCTTCTGTATGTCTTGACAAGAGCTTTTATCACATCATAGTCAATAGCTACAGGAACATATGGTTCTTTCATGCTTACTTAATTCACTATCTCCCTTCATCCTGGGGGCAGGTGCCATGCAACTTTACCACATCTTGACAAGCAGTGTAACTTACTCAATATGATGCTCCATAATTGAATTGCTTGAAACCTATAACATCAGAGCTGACATGACAATGATGTAGTGATAAGTATCAAAGTCCCCACATCTGAATACTGTGAAATATGAGTCAGAAAAACCTGACATTCCTTCTTTCTCTTCTTAGCAATTACCAGTGCTACAGTAAGTTAAATAATAAACAAATTCTGCTTCGGCAGCCAAAATCTGCTGGTGAAGAAAGCTTCCTTGCTCTGTGTAATGGTTTGGATGACCCTGAATATGACACGAGACAAGGATGGATTGCCTGGTAAATCACTGTAAGTTGATTGGCAATACTTCTACTCTAAATGATAATGCTAAAATGGAAGAAAACTGATTAGTTCATCAAGGATATTTTTTTGTGTGGAAGGAATGAGAGTTCAGATCCGTATTCTTCTCTCAAAGGCAATTTCCCAGCTTTAATATCCTTCAACTAAGTAAATGCTTCTTCAGAGGTCTTGTTTGGTGGATCTTAGGCTTCTTTTTTAAAGAAAAAAAAGTCCAAGTGACTTGAAATTTGCCCATCCCTCGTAAGTACCCTTGCCCTTAGGTAAGTTTATATGATGGTTTTTGTTCATATTTCCTTATCCCAGAGCCCCTTTTAAAAAGCCAAATTGAGAAATGAATGCGGTGTTTAATGTCTGCTAACTGTAACTGCCAGTCATCACAATATTGTTGCCTTCTGATTAGTATGCACAATTTTCAGCTCTAGTGGAAAAGAAATTTGGCTGTCTTTTTAATGAACACACTGTAGAGACATTTCCTAGTCCAACACGTTCTACTTATTGAAGAACAATAATTACTGGAGAAAGAATCAATAACACAAACCCCTTCCAAATAAATAGAGAAGGTTTCTGTGATGAAGTTTGTACAAGTTTTGCAAACATCCTTCTCCCTCTCTTGTTTTCGCTTCTTCTCTTTCAAAACTCAACAAGCTCTATTCGCAATGTTTTGCTAACATGTTTTAAGCCTTGGGAATGCAATTTCTTCTACATATGTTGCTTATTTTCTAAGCATAACACAGAGCACTATAAATTAATTGCCTGTTTCTGTAACAGTCTCCAGGGCAGATGGAGGTTTGATATGTGTTTGTATGTATGTGTATGTGTATGTGTGTCTGTCCTAACCATGCCTGTCCATTGCCTTAATCATTGTTAGAACCAGCCTCCAAGGGACACTGACTTTCCAATCATTAACATTCTTCATCTCTCCAGCAAATATACATGAAAGGATAACATTTTCATTTAGCAAGGCAAGGCTTGTGGGAAATAAAAACAGATATTCTCACCAATAACTGAAACAATGCAATAAGCCCTCTAAACCAAAAGTCACTTAATGAGAAAAGGCATGACCTAGCTTTAGTTGGCTTATAGCCTTGCTGTGTTCGGCATGAAGAACTTTATTGGTATGAAGAACAATCCTCCAGGTTTATTTTTAAGAGTTACTTTTGTCTTCTCTTAAGGTAGTTAATCATGCTTTCCTGGCAGAAAGCGACAACACGGTTTCTAAAGGTAATTGGGAAAAAAATGGCTGTCCACATTATGTGCTGCAAATTGCTAACCACAAACAACTGCAAAACCCAACATGATCTTAAAAGCTTCACTGCAATTGTTTGTTAAAATACATAATTGTTTCCCATCCTATAAAAATAAGAACAAGACAACTATGCTGATGCTGACCTTGCTCCTTTCTTCTCATTATTTTAATTACTCTTATTTTTTGTTTTGCCCGGTATATCTTCCTTTGGCTAACTCACTATATTGGCAGGGTATCCAATGACTGGCAAGGTATACATGTTGATGTCATGGATCTTGCTCTTCCTATTGAGCTGACTCTTCAGGACCTGTCTGATCCTTTGGTGGTAGCTGGATATTGCTGTCTTCCTCACCTACCTATTATGGTTCCCAAGGGTGGTCAGCATGTCTGCTATGTGGCCTGCTGATAGGTCACCCCATTAATCTTCACTAATTTTCCTTTCTAACCTAGGACATTTTGTATGTAAAACATATGCTTAGCTATAAGGTGATGGCTCTTCCTCTAAAGCTTGGTCCTCTTCCATTAATGGGGAGTAAGCCATTCCTAGAATGCTTCCAACTAATCCACTATTGTTTACTTCTGAGTAAATAAGCACTGGCTGAGGGACTGGTGGGGCAGAGAGCAAGACTGCTAATGGTGGTGGTGGTGGTGGGGAACCAAACATTTTATAGGTGGAGTCACAAACTGAGCCATGTATATTAAGAGTGTGGGCAGCAGTGTGTGGCAGCAGGCAAAAAAGCTAATACAATCCTTGGTTATATAAACAGAAACATAGAATCAAAACCATGTGAAATATGAGTACTGCTTTATAAATCCTTAGTAAGGCCACACCTGGAATACTGCATCCACATTACAAAAAAGATGTTGAGACTTTGGAAAAAGTGCCGAGAAGAACAACTAAGATGATTAAAGGCCTGGAGACTAAAACATATGAAAAACGGTTGCAGGATTTGGGTTAGGCCAGTCTAGAGAAAAGAAGGAGTAGAGGGACATGATAGCAGTATTTGAGAGGCTGCCACAAAGAAGAGGCAATCAACTTATTTTCCAAAGCACCAGAGGGCAGGACAAGAAACAATGGATGGAAACTAATTAAGGAGAGAAGCAACCTGGAATTAAGGAGAAACTTCCTAACAGTTAACAGTGAGAACAGTTAACCAGTGGAACAGCTTGCCTTCAGAAGTTGTGGGTGCTTCATCACTGGAGGTTTTTAAGAAAAGACTGGACAGTCGCTTGTCTGAAGTGGTATAGGGTCTCCTGCTTGAGCAGGGGGCTGGACTAGGAGACCTCCAAGGTCCCTTCCAGCTCTATTCTGATTGAAGATAGAGGTGTTCAAAACACTGTGTTACAAAGGAGGCTCATCAGCCTACTGTTTTTTCTATGCTCTTGAAAAATAAGCTGCAACTGTGTTTCCTTCTTTTGCCCAGTGAATCTTCATGGACAATGAATAGTACCTAGAATTCTAAGCAAAGATTTCATTGGTGTTTGCAACAAGAAGGTGTGGGGCCTTATTCAGCAGTTTTTATTATGAGAAGAATGAATTATGAGCATTTTGCTTTCTTCATTTCTTAATAACCCTTCCTTATATAGAAAGAAGCCAGATTACTTTCTTATATAAAGTAGATTTTGTCTTTAAGACCACAAATACCAACAAATATTATCATTATTCACACACAATCTTTTTTTTCAGGTCACCCCTTTTCTCTTGCAATGTTACTCATCCTTTCCTATGAACTGCTTTTTCTTTTATTCAGGAAATTATTCTGTTCCCCATATTTCATGCTTTTGGGGGCTGGGGACTCTTCTGTAACATGCAAAGATATTCTTTAAACATGGAGCTAAACCACATGGAGCTTGATCTTCCTACTCTCAAGGAAATTTCCTGGAAATTCCAGGGCTGTATGTGACTAGTTGCAAGACATTTTCAAGGGTTCAAAGCAGGTCATGTCAAAAATTTTACGTAAATGAAACATACAGAGATAATAATAATGGAGTTGCCTCTTTCTCCACCCAACCCTCTGTTTTTCACTTGCCTGTTTATAATCCTTTGCAATCTGTTTGCATCTATCCCAGGGGTGTCAAACTCAATTTCATTGAGGGCCGCATCAGCATTGTGGTTGCCCTCGGGGGGGTGGGGTGGGTGTGGCCAGGGTGAGTGCAACCTACTGAGTGGGCGTGGATGGAGTGGGTGTGGCCTACTGGGTGGACGTGGCCAGCTCTACATCGTTCGCGTCAATGGTGCCTGTGGGGGCCTGGGCAGGAGTGGGACAGATCTGAGGGTCTCTGGCAGAAGGGGGTGGGACCAGGACCACTTCCAAGCGATGGTGCATTTCTTCATTCCTCATAAAGGGTGATACCTCCCCAGCATGCACCCAGGGGGCGGGGCCAACATGGCAGGGGCTGTTTCCTCGCTGTTTTCAGATAGCCTTGTGGAGCTAAGACTGAATGCGTTTCAGCATAGATGGCCACCACAAAATTGTACATTGTCTCCCTCCCGGCCGGCCTGGGCCAGGGCCAAGGCAGCGGGGGCCATTCCCTCACTGTTTCCAGGGTGGCTTCGCGGGCCACATGAAACCACTTCTCGGGCTGCATCCGGCCCCCAGGCCTTGTGTTTGACATGTCTGATCTATCCTATCTTACATGTTAACTGATAAAATCCTCTCAACAGAAACACAGGTTCCTTTGCAGAGTTCGATATGTTTATAGAAGAAAAGGTTTTCTGGATATAGTTCCATCCACATAAGTATAATTCTTGACTTGCTCATAAAATGTGGCACATAAAGCAAATGTATAACTGAGGTCTTTAAACTGTACAATAAACTTTCATCAAGGGTTGTTCTAAAAGGTTTCTCAAGCAAAGAAAAATTTACTCTCTATAATTTACTGTTCATTAGGAGATTTATTTAATATTTTATTTTCCATTGTGCTCATTGACCATTTAAAAAGGTAAATAAACTACACATATTTTTAATGCTATATGCATATTTTAAATAAATAAAAGATGACTCACAATATTCTTAAGGAGTGCATTCATCCATGGATAGGAACGATGGTCACAGTTCTGCTTCTGGTGATTTAGTAACTTGCATAGTCACATACACTATAAGACCAATTCCAAAATCATGTTGATGACAAGAATATTCCTCTGCATGTGCCTTGAAAAAGCCAAATGAATGTGCGTAAGAGTTTGATTCTGGGTCTTTGTTATATGGAAGTTTTCATGTTCTGACAGATGAAACTCTTCAAAGACCTTCAAGGCATTGTTTACCTTAAAGAATCTTTATGGGAGTAGCATAGCTTCGGCACTAACATAGTTGAAGCCAAAAACTGGATTCCCCTCCCCTGAGCACATAGTACCAAAGCACAATTCCCTCCTTCAATTAACAGTCATAAATCACATTGTCCAATTAGTTTGAAATGCAGGCTTCCCTCCTGTTCTGCTACCTCACCAATTCTTATCATCTCTTATTTCACACACTAATACAATATTGTTATGTCTAACTAACTCCCACCACATTCCGCCTCTTCCCCCAGCATCATCTAATTCTAAGAGTAAAGCATAAGAAAGAAAAAGTCTGCATCTTCATATGTTGTCAAAGCAAGAACATCCAATGTTAGCAGTGTTGACAGAAGTGAGAGGTAACTATGTCAGGAGCAACATAACAATGGGAATGGAGAGTAAAAAAAGGTGTCAAGAAGATCTCTCTCTCTCTCTCTCTCTTTTAAGAATGAATGGGTGCTGGATGAAAGTGACCAGCACAAAATAAGCATGTTGGTCATAGAAAAAACAGCTAGCTCTCTCTCTCTCTCTCTCTCTCTCTCTCTCCTTCCCTCCCTTTATATGTAGACACACAAAGACATACACACAAGGGATGTTGCTTTTGAAGTACTTCAGAATTAGTGAATCTCAGGGTAAGAAACTTGTTTCTTTTGTCACCAATAGAGATGTATAAAATAAAGGACTTGACCCAAATAATATGCTGAATTTGGAAGATGAGGCTTGCAAACTCCTTCCAGGAACCACATTTCTAACACAAGGATATATATATGGATGGCAAGATCAAATATTTTTTATCAGCAACCATATAGGAATTACATCTTAAACATTTAAACCCCATTAAGTATCTCATATATTTTCTCAATATCCCAGGAGCTGTTGGAAAGATGGTTAATTGAATGGAACATGTTTTTCCTCTTTGGTGGGAATATGATAAAATATTGAAATTTTGCAAGGATGTGTTTAAAGAAGAGGCCAATAAATTTTACAAATAAATAAATAAATAAAAAATCTGTCATAGCTAAATAAAAGTTTAATTTAGTCTGATAGTAGAACTATGACTGCTACATATATCTGAGAATAAGGAATAAGGAATTGCAAAACAACAAACAAACTCCTCATTAAGTCTTTGATTATAGCAACCAAGCAAGGAATCCATTGTTTCATTGCTAAACAATGGAAATATTTGGATATTTTAATGGATAGATGGAATGGTAAGATCTGGTCTATAGCTTTATTTGAAAAGTATATGATAAAATTTATTGTACGACAAGCTAAAATAGTGATTTTTTTAACAAGGAATAGCAGATTTTCATTTGTTATATCCAAGAGCTACTGCATCATGCACTAATTTGCCCATTTTATTTTCAAGTTATAGTAAGGCCTATAAAGAAAGAAAATAGATCACTGCCATTGTTAACACATCCATTTATTTCTTAGAACTTCCCTATAAAAAGCACTATTTTGAGAAAGCTGACTTTTCTAGTTGAACTAAGACCAATGTCAGCTTTTTCGTTTGCTTTATTGCATTTATATTAGTTTTTGTTTTTGTTGGATGTGGCAGATGCTAGATTAAAGCTTTCTGTGTTAGCTGACATATGAGATAACTAGAACTTAGAAATGAGAAAATAATTTGAAATGTTGCCACTTGCTTTGGGAAATCTATCTGAATATTTGATGCAGAAAACATAATGAAAATGTTTTGTTTAAAATGTAGTTGTTTGCAACTAAAAAGATGCTTGAATCCCTTTGAAAGACGTCTTTTGTGAACATTAATAGCACTTAAGCAATAGCACTTAGACTTATATAAAACTTCACAGTGCTTTACAGCTTTCTCTAAGCCATTTACAGAGTCAGCATATTACACCCCAACCATCTGGGCCCTCATTTTATCGACCTCGAAAGGATGGGAGGCTGAGTCAAACTGAGTCAACATTAAGAGGATGACAGGAAGAAATCCTTCAGGAAATAACCTCCATTCAACTTGACATAACATGACCCTCCAGATTCTGGAATTTTCTTTTAAGAAAGAAGATTCCAGAACCTGGCGGGTCATGTTATGCCAGGTTGAATGGAGGTTATTTTTATAACTTTATTAGCAACTTGAAGTGGAGATATTGTTACAGACATGTCTAATATAGCAAAACAGGACTTCCATTTATGTATGTGGGGTGAAAAGAAGATATGAAGGATGAGTTAGCAATCAGCTCAGTAAACTGTGAGAGAGAGGGAGAAACACAGCTGGTGCTAGTCATTTTGATCAGTTTGAAAACATCTGGAGATGTTCCACATTTCCTTTTTTAAAGTGTGATATGGAAGCAGGCTTCTTGTGATGGTTGAATAACTCTTCCTTCTCTTCAGTTATAAGTAAGAATATGCTTGTCTTTGCAGAGAGCAACTTGAAAACATTTGTAGCTATTAAGTGCTCAGAGAGCATCTGTCTGCATCCTGCTGGTAATGTTGAATGGAAAAAGTGGATTCCCCAGCAGTGGCACACATGTGCTTGTGAATTCTTAAGGCTCTTTAATAAAACTTCCTCCATGCTCTTTCATATCTAATAAGGAAGTGATCTAAAAGAAGCAACATTTGGTCATGTTGGGAAAACAACAATAGTCACTCAAATGAAAGATAATCAGCATTGCTCTGTGGGATGAGGGGACTCCATGGTGGGAGAAAATGTCACGTAAGTTCATAGCTTCCATTAGTTTAATATTCTCAATTCACCTGGTTTTCCTACTTTGATTGCATGTACTTGATGGTGTTACAAAAGAAAAACAGCAGAAAGGAAATTAGTAGAAACAAGAAGGTAATTCCTGTTTTTTTTTTAAGTTTATCTCCTCAGCATTGAGTTCCAATGATGTTCAAATGTCTACCGAAAATCTATATGTAATAAATCCAGTAGGATTCTCATGCTGCTGTTGTTGGCATTCAGATACGCTAGGGGTGCCATATTATCTTCTGTGTCTTCCCCACCTCCCAAATAATAAAAAAACATAAACAAAAAATGTTAGCTATATCCCTTGCAGTTACATTTCTGTGACCTGAGCCTCCCAGAGGCTGATAACAACAACAAAAACAGTCACCCCTGGCTAAAAAAGTTGTCCAGTCCTTAAGGGACTTCTGAATGTATTGTGGTTCAGATCATAATGTAGTCTAAACAAGAAGTGCCTTTCCTATTGTCCTTGATAATATATGTAGACATGTATACAAAAGTTCACTGATGAGCTCCTGACATTGCTGCATCTTACTACATAAGGTAATATGTACACACAAAACCAGTGCCATGTGTATGCTGAAGCTGTCATTGTGAATCTACATTTTGGATAAGTTCTGATGACATACATAAGAAGGTTAATCTTGCATAAAATAGCATTTGTGCACCATCAACTGTGGCCAACAGAGATCCAACAGTAATGCAAATTAGCTATGGACGAATTGCTTAAATACCATCATATGTATTTTGCCTTGGATTTTTGGATGGCATATCACTAAACTGAGAGCAAATTACTTTTTGCTCTGCTTTAGAGACTCTGCATATCAATCTTCTTAACTGTTCTTGTTCTTTGCAAGTTGTGAGCCCTAAAATTGCTGAACTGTGTGATTTCCCCCCCTCCAGGTAAATTCAGTGCATTTAAGGTTTGCTTACTAAAAATGACATACAGGAGGGCCACTAAATATGTATCTTTTCAAAGTCATTATATAGCATTCCTAATTTTTTACTAGTTATGTTATACAAATGATCATATAAAAATGATTTTACATGAAACAGAAAAATGCATTTTTTCTTTTTTGTATAATGTTTATTAAATAATGCTTTAGAAAATAAAAAAAACCATAAGGGAAAATAAAGTTAATAAAGAAGAATAGTAAATAGTGGAAAGATATTAGAAAAAGAAATAGAAACAAAAAAGAAAGAAAGAAAAGGAAAGAAGAAAAGAAAGATGATAAATAAGCAGCTTCCAATCTTCCTGACAGCATTTATAAACATATTTTTATTTTGTCCTCTCTCTTCACGATTATGTCATAATTTCTTTCCTTCCATAAGTTACCCTTTCTAGTCTTTGAACCCATAAATCACAAGCTCATTTTTCTCTTTTCCCCCCCCCAGCAAAAAGTCCATAAGAGGTTTCCAGGCACTAGTAAATATAGATGTTGATCTTTGTCTAATCAAAGGAATTAATTTTTGCCATCTCTTGCTAGTTGGTGTCATCTTCACCAACCATTCCTACATTGTGAATATTTCAGAATCTTTCCATTTTTTCCCCTCATGTAATAGTGTAGTTTTGTAACAATAATCATATATAAAAATAATTTTCCATGGCTCTTTTCTAAAGCATTGATGAATAAGAGTAAGAATTCTGGGGCTGAGATCAGGGGTATGCAATACTCCAGCTTTGTTTTAAAAAAAGCATTTTGGAGAGCTTTGTGTGTAGTATATGCTTTCATCTCTTCAGAGCAACCATATCCATTTTTCAGTATCAGGTGGAAGCTGCACCCAGCAGTTATGTGGTCTGGGGAAAGATGCAGCTGCTTTAAAGGGTTTCAGACTGGTGCTACTTCATGCTGCCCCACTTAAATGCACACATGTTCTGAATTAATTCCAAAATGTTGTGCAATCATAATTGAAATGTAACCCCAATTCAGCCAACTGGTTTGGTTTATATTATAGTGGAATTCAAAAAATATGTCAGAAGAGGTTAATTGGAAAACTACTTTTATACTTTTGTACTTATCTTTTGTACTGTTGTACTCATGTTCGTCTTCAGGGAATCTCTACTTTTAAAATGTTAATTACTAATTAAAAATGTGGTGGCTTTCTGGATAACTTTTCTAGAATGACAATCCAGTTTTTTGGATTCTTTTACAAAGAAAATAAGGACAAATATTTGTTGATATGATACTCCTGCTTGATATAGGGATAATATTGTAATATTCATTACTGTAGTCTATAAGACCAACTTAGATTTCAACAAATGTTGTTCCCAGTGTATATGAAAATATTTTACCACAAACCTCTGAGAGACATCAGTTTCCCAAGTCATAACTAGTTAGCTGCCTGGCTGGATAAGTACATAAATAAAAGTTTTCTATACATGCCCGTA